>NC_137739.1:79747159-80036381 GCF_963264785.1 Psittacula echo
ACTGTGTTATTAGCAGCAGTGTTACTATGCTAAGACATGCAGATCAAGGTTGTCTGTTAGAAAGACTGCCTTGGAGAAAGTGGTGATATCAGTGTATTTATAGAGTGGACCTTGCCTCTATAAAGGAAGACTGCTTTTAATGATAAAAAGTACGTTGAAATAACAATTCTTCTCTTTTTTTCCAGTAGGATCAGTGTAAAAAAAATTTATCATTTTGCATGAGGCTCTGTGTTTGCAGGCAAAGAGGAGTAGATGGACCTTAAGCTTACTGTAAATTTGAGAAATAGTGCCTAGAGATATCACTGTGAAATACCTCATTACTCTACAACCTGCCCAATAAGCCTTATTTTTAGTGTGAATCCAAACAGAAAAACATTCTCCAAGCGAAAGAGCAATTATAGGCCCAAAAGCATAGTTCAAACATGTGTAGCTGATTTAGGTTCCCAAAAATACAAGTACCGGCCTGTTTCATTGTCATCCACACAAAGAACTGAGTCCTAAAATCCTTTACTCAACTAAATTCTTAATAAGTAAACTGAGACTAACCCTCTAATACCAGATTTGTTAAACAACGTGATTTAGGTCCTTGCTATTCATGCACCTTGTACAACTAAAATGACTGTTAAAGCTAGAATCATGAAAGAGTCATTTTATGTAGCTGCTAAATTCCTCTCAAATCTCCTTGCAACTTAACGAGTAAAGAAAGCTCAATGTGTAATGCCAGCTAATGTGGTTTATGCTAGAAAATAGTATCAACCTATCTTTGTAGCTTATCTAAGCCAGGATAATACTTTTAGCCTTTATAGTAGACCCAACTCCATTTTTTCAACTCTTGACTATGTATTTCCTGAAATCCTTTTCCAAAGAGTTAAATTGGATGTGAAATCTGTACTAGGCTATGGGACGCTCTTTGTTCTAGGAGGAGGCAGCAAAGCTTTGCTTCTGTATCACTTTCATTGCCTTCTGATTGAGGTTGACAGTGTGACAGGAAAGCAAAGAGAAGCAATTGCAAGCTGAATGAGAGCCTTTTTCAGCCATAGAGCAGCCTTCTCCTTAGCCCCTGAGAAAAAGAGGTAACAGACGCCGATAGCAAGAATCCCTAACAAAGTCCTAACTTTGATGCAGACAGAAGACAAAAAAATGGGAAAGTTTGTCTCACTTCAGAAAAATCTTGAATGGAGCACAAAGGAGGTGCTGGGCTGGGGGGAATATCGCGAGACTGGAAATGGCTGGGAGAGTTATGGAGCGACAGCAGTCTCGAGAAATACATTGTTAGGTTGCAGGTCTTCGTCATCTGCTGTTTTGGCAGCATGAGGAGTTGGGGAAAGTGTCTCCAGTGATGGGGGGTTGGAGGGGAGTTTTTCATTTCACTAAGAGCTGTGTTTCCAGTAAAGGCACCTTTTCCCTTTCCAGAAAGTCACATTATTTACACATTAAAAAAACAGAATAAAAAAAAAAAAAACCAACAAACAAAGAGCTGCTCAGAATAATTTTCTGGTGGAAGGAAAGCACAACAGTGATATATTGTTCTCATCCCACTCTGAACAGATTGTGCACAACGAGAGTTTTCCCATTCACTTCTGCATTCTGCAATGTTTATTGTCATTCCTTTTTTACATGGTTTAAGCAAAAAAATACTCTACCAGGGAGCTCGTCTCTAATCTTTGGACCTTGCAGAATGACCTTAAATTATTGCAGCAAGAAGACTAGAAATCAGAATAGCTTTTGTTTGCTCAAAACTGATCTGGCACCTAACATGACATGAGCCCAGAGTATCTCCCTTTTTCAGTAAAATTGTGGCAGAAGCATTCTGACCCATGGAAATGCAATATTAAATGTGCTTTTATGTAGAGGATCTGCTCAGTACCAGGTCTGATGCTCCACAATGTTTTGCATTATACAGCATCATTCTCACATGGTAAGGTGGTAAGAACACCCCTCCTTCTCCCTCCCCTGCCACCCCCTCCCACCCCCGCCGTTACCCAGCCTATAGATAGATAAACTTCAGTTTGCCCCCAGATTTCTGTGGAAATTGTGTGCCATATGCACTGGCAGGATTAATAAGAGGATGAAGTGGGCAGGTGAAATGCACTGCTTCCCTTTTTCATCCACACCGGTCACAGTCCTAACGTTATTTGCCTATGTTTGTGTGGAGAAAGATATGCTGCAAAACACTGGTTTGCATTTTTCTTTTCTCCAAATGTTAGTCACAAATGAAAAAGAAGAAATGTTTCTGCAGGGAGGGGGATTAGGGTTGATAGGACACCATGCTAACAGCCCTACTTGGACTTTCAAAAAGCTAGGCTGTGTCACTGCCCTAATGGATTGATGTGGTTTAGTTTTCAAATAGGTATTTAGAGAACAGTTTAAATGTGAGTAACTGAATGATACCTTATAAAAACCAACTGGCTGAAAGAATTATAAATTCACAGCTCGTTTAAATAAGAAAGGAAAGCCAATGACATTTCGGTAAGAAGTAATGATAGTCTGCAGTGTCAATATGGCTTTGGTATATACACATCAAAATGCTTGTACGTTATTGAGTCTCTATTTATGGGGTAATGACATGCAAAATTTCAGCTGGGTATTTAAATTGAGTGCATTTTCCTCTTTCATAATTGCAGCATCAGCGAGAGCTGATTTGTTTGGGGTTTTTTCCACCCCCTCTAATTCAAGATTCAGAAAACTATTTTATTTTCTCAGATATTGTAAAAAAGGATTTTTTTCCCTGACTTAGACTTTGTTTGCTAAATTTCATGGTGGCAGTATGCAAATTTTACATCTGAATTTAAAAAAAGCAACAAAACAACAAAAAACCACCACCAATGAAAAAAAACAAAAAAAAAACCCCAAGAATAGAAGTTGTAGTAAAACACACTCAGACTACAGTGGTGCTACAGCTATGTGGATGAGGCACTATAATTATAGTCTAAAAAGCAATTAAGATAAAAGCCAGTACAAAGAGATCAGCCAAGTATCAAGAGACTAAATTCTAAGCAAAACAAATCTCTAACCTGAAGCTAAACAAACTTTTGGTGGTCCATGTACCCAACATTTCAATATTGACATATAGACATGAAAACATATGGAGGGTTCGGGCCTCAAAAATGTTCCTTCAGCAGCAAACTGAATTTGAAACCTCTTGAGGCTTTTCAGGAAAAAAATTGTAATGGAGATACGCAAACATTTTAGTGCAGTTGAGCTGTGAGTTTCAGTGCTTATGGTGTACTCGTGTTGGAGTCAAATTGCTCGTCCACTCTCATGTAGGACCAAGATCTGAAATTTGGCTCCTCCCTGGAGGTACATTGGGCAGTGCTGCTATGCTGCTGCTGGAAAGCAAGAAAGGAAAGCAAAGATTTCAGGTGTTTTCTGGTGAAATACAGTCACTGAGAGATGTCTGAAATAACCTCCTGAGCAGTACATATTGCACTAGCAGGTTTTAGGTTGTATGTAAACATAAATATAGAAATACACTTGTACACACATACTGTAAATTTTTACATTATATGTGTCACACAGACACATGTATTAAAAGATACTTTTGCACATAAATTCAATATATTCGTGTAGATACGCAGTCTTGGACATAGATGGATAAGAAATACATGCATTTCACCCTGACATTCCTTTTTATTACTTTTCTGTACCAATTCTATTACAAACCTATTCATATATTACAAACATATAAAACAGATTGTGTCCTATGCTTTTTGCATCATTAACAATTCTTTAAGGTTTAATAACTTGCTGGATTACTATTAAATGGTAGACTTTCCAATAGGAAAGTACAGTTTTCTATTTAAGTCTGTAGGCAGACTTACTACAAAATCAAATGTAGAATTACAAAGCACAAACTGACTTCTGATGTATTTGGTTTTATCAGAATTTTCCATAAGGGAATACATCATGTCTTAAGTAATGTTTCGCCTTAAAATGTAAGTTTTGCTGAACCAATTAAATCAACCAACTAATCTTGCACATGAAACATTAAACAAGAATGAAGTGTCTGCAATTAGCAAATAGCTTTGATGTGAGTAACTATCTATCTCTATGCATCACCAGTGTTCTGGGTTTAAGTCCCAGATGATGTTAGACATGCTGAATGTAAATGTTTGCTGTCCATAGGTTTCCAACAAGCTGTGTTTTGGAGCAGTAATACTACTGGGTTTAGAGAGATGCAAACCAGATGCCAATTGCTATTGCTAGGAAAGGACCTGTTTGCGTGAAAACATGATTAAAAATGAAGGTAGGCAGGCAAGTAGGCAAAGGAAAAGAGAAAAAGAAATGAAATGAAAGGAAAGGAAAGGAAAGGAAAGGGAAAAGGAAAAGGGAAAGGAAAAAGGAAAAAGAAAAAGGAAAAAGGAAAAGGGAAAGGAAAAAGGAAAAAGGAAAAGGAAAAAGGAAAGGAAAGAAAAAAAAAGAAAAGAAAAGGAAAGGAAAGGAAAGGAAAGGAAAGGAAAGGAAAGGAAAGGAAAGGAAAGGAAAGGAAAGAAAAGAGAAGAAAAGAAAAGAAAAGAGAAAAGAAAAGAGAAGAAAAGAAAAGAAAAGAGAAGAAAAGAGAAAAGAAAAGAAAAGAAAAGAAAAGAAAAGAAAAGAAAAGAAAAGAAAAGAAAAGAAAAGAAAAAAGAGAAAAGGGAGAAAAAAAGGAAATAAAATAAAATAAAATAAAATAAAATAAAATAAAATGGAAAAGGGAAAAAAAAGAATAAAAAAGTCCTGGCATGGCATTGCACTTGAAAAGGCAGTCAAAGAACACCATCATTAATGCCTGGAAAATAAAGATATTCTTTACAACATAAATACTCTTTAAAAGCTAGGCTACAAGGTAAAAAAAGAAGTATGAATAACATCATAGTTCAAAAGTAGCATATAGTGTAGAGCAGCCCAACTCTGCTGACTTGAGACCAAAACCCCTGCAGCCTGTGCAACACCTCCCTCCTGGGCAGCAGTGATTTTGAAACCTGATACTCAGAGTTTTAGAAACTTTAGAGGCATGAGAAGTTGTGTGTGGAGGTGTGGCCTGGTAATTGCTCACCTTTTTTGTGCGAACACAAAAATACCGCCCTGACCAGGTTGCTTGGGAAGCACCCATATGTGTGGGAGCAGGTGTGGATGTGGTGGTGCCCTATGGGAATGTAGCGTGGGAAAGGAGGGACCCACAGCATGGCCCCAGCCTGTTCGAATCAGCCTGGCAGCCAAAGAAACACTTCCTGCTTAGAGAATTTATTCAGATCTCAAACTATCTGACACTGGAACTTTCTTCCTGCTCCATGTTTGTACAATATTCAGCATGCTGGGGTCAGGCTCCATACCTTTCTTTCACATTTTAAAGTTTTCTCTAATGTTTTGGTGAATCCAATGGTTTTGCTGTTTTGCTCTGGAGAGAGACTGAGGCCTTTAGAAGTTGCTTGTGAGACAGGCATCCCTCATGGTTACAGCTAAGGAAGAGTTAGGCTCAGATACTCAGCCTGATTCAGACAGCAGAAAGACACAAATCTGGGTCTCCCCAAGCAGATGAGCATGCAGATTACCAAACTACCTCCATGGAGGTAGAGATCTCCCATCCAAGTCTAGAAATGTCATTTATTTTGTATAAGTAATTCAATATTCACCAGACATCAGATTCTTGAGGCTGCAGAGGTCAAGGAGAAACTGAGTAGGGTACATCTCTGAAGACCACTAAGAAGTTATTTTGATACCACTATGTGAGGCATTACAGTTCAATCCTTTGGGTGAAGTGAGGAGCAAACCTGAATTGCAAACCAGGGCTAGTACCATCTTGATGCAAGAAATAACTGAACTATGTATGCAGGGGTGGAAAAAGAAAAGTGATGTTGGAAGGACGCAATCCATTTAAAGAATATACCATCACAAAATTAACTCACAGTTTTGGTAATGGCAGAACTTGAAATTTAATAAAAAAAAAAAATTATAAGAAATATTAACAAAAAGAAAGTTTCCTCTAAATGTCAAAAATTACTGGAGTGAGTTATCTGTAGTGAGAAAACTTGTACTTTCTCCAGCACATATGGGTGATTTTCATTGAACAGTGGAAATCCAACTAGGCAAACAGGTGCACAGATCTGTGCTGCTCTCCTTGCCTCTGAACTTCTTGTTATCACATCAGCAATTAATATTTTTTTATCTCCTGAAGATCAGAAAATAACTTGCAAAGATGAATTAATCAGGTCTCACAGCACCTCAGAGGGGATGATATTAGCAGGCAAACTTTGCAAAATGGAGAAAAGGCTTTCCAGAGACTGAGTGAGACATTTTGTCAACATGACGGACCGCACCCTCACGGCTGCTTCATTGAATGTGCTACACATTTAACAATAATTTTGCACCAGGGATGTTACAAAACACTGTTGTAATGGCTGCATTCCTCCTCCTCCTCCTTCCCTCCAAAATCTGCCTTCAGAAATAGGTTTTGGCTTTTGCACACATTTATCAGATAATGCCCAGTAGCCCGACTGCATTGGGCATGGTGGTGGTGAATAGTCATTACACACGTGTGGACACCGTGATAGTTTTCTTGATTTCAGAGGTTTTTCTAATTTTGATAAAAAATAAAACACAAGTGGTAAAAATGAATGTATCTGAGACACTATTTTGAAGACTGGCAGATCAAAAAAACAGCAAACGTGAGCAGTGTAAATAAGACAACTTCTGCCATACTGCTGTAGGTGTTTGGAGCTTCAAAGGACAGGAGGCAGCCTGAATAATTCAAGGAGACTGAGGGTTGCCACTGTCTTCCTATTCAAGCTTAAAATAATGCTTCCATTCTTACTGCTGACTTTCCTGAACGTGGTAGGGTCAGGATGTGCTATGCTCCAGCTATGGGATGGCAATGAGGGAATGACAGCTTGGACATGCCTGCTCTAGCATGGAGTAGGGAATCGGTCCTCTTTCTCACTGAGATGAAGTGAGGAAGGACCTGGAGACTAACACAGGACCGGGGCTTTCACCTTGGATAAAATATCAGCCCCTAGTCCCTGACTGGGATTTGATTCAAGGGTCAGCCATTTATACCAGGTAAAAGGGTTACAAAAGTAAAGGTGCCTTCAGACCAGAAATCCCTGTTGCGATGTACGATTGGGTCAGTCCTGCTGGTTTTAATTACCCAGATGAGACCCTGATGTCCAGAGTCTTGTTAACTGACCACAGCTGGCATACCAGGCACTAACACAAGGTGCTTGAGGGTTCACCCCAGCTCAGCAGCAGGCACCCTGTGACTAGTTATGCATCTCCTGTCACCCCATGAAATTTCTGCACCGCACCCTGGCCCCAGGCTGCTCACCAACAAGGTCCAAAGTTTTTAGGTAATCTGCCAGGTAGATGGTGCAACTGCGTATCTTGTGCTTCCTCAGGGAAACGGGCTGAAATGGCAGGAATACATACAGAATATGATGCCTCATTAGTTAACATCAAAAATTCCTCTGAAATAATAATTTTGAGCTCATTGCCAATTAAATTAAATTCATATATGCCTGTAGTAACATTTGGATCTCCAGGAAGAATTGGTGTTCAATTAACAGAGAAGCCAAACACCATTAAAATAGAAATGTACACTAAGTGCAGTTGAATTCCACCTGTTCATTCCAGATGTTTGCAGAGATTCACACATCTAAAGGCTCAGTAAATAGAGCTAATGATGGTTCAGAATATCTTAATACCAATTGCTGCATCACTTAAAAACAGAGCTGCTTAAACAGGGTTAGAAGGCATACTTCTAAAAACTCTGTAGGGGTAACACTGCCCTTGTGGCATGCTACAGCACGAGTTTGCTTGAGGATCCAAGATTCAAGCAATTCTGTCAGGATCTGCCTTGGATTTCTGGTTTAGTAAAGGGAGGACTCTGTAGATTAATAAAAAGAACAGAAAATAGAGTACAAAAAGAAAGATGGCTTCTATGAGTGTGAAATGCAGCCCCCCTAAGTATATGCTAAGAAGCCAAATGTCACCTGGCACTATCTATGCTGTGTTTTATGCCATGGGCAAGTATTGTTCCCTTATATATATGGACATGCAAGAGCAGCACTCTCACAGCATGTTTACGTTTATGCATGGGGAAGCCAAATTTCTCATCTTTTATAGACACTCTGACTTTAAATTCTCTGGGTAATTTATTTATTACCAACACTGCTCATTGCTATACTTACACACTTTCTTAACAAGGCAGCATTGCAGAGCTGGGGTTCTAAAGAACACACTTTTCCTTGCATGGAAATAATTCATAATGGTGAAAGATCATGGTCTGAGCTGCCAACAAATTAGGACTTATGGAAATCCTCTGCAATTAAAGGAAAACCATTCAAAGAAGCTCTTTTCCCAGCCTGGGAACTAATGAAATCAGGTTTCCTACAGATTGGTGCCCCAATTTCCCAGTGCTTCCCCACATACCCTTTGTGTTGAAGTTTCCTTTTATGTTCCTCATGAGTTCAGAATGAACATTCCCAATTGGCAACTTCCATGACAGTCGTAAAAATTGAGTATATCTGAGATCTGTGCCTCTCCATCATTTTTACTAAAATTGAGCAATAGGTTTGAAAACAGAAGGTCTTGGAGTGAGAAGGCATGGGTCAGCACCGTTTTTGAAAATAAGACTTGTACCTGGGATCAGAAATGGGTTTTGATGACCCTCCAGGAGCTACCATTTCCAGAGCAGTGGACTCTCCACTTAGAAAGCCTTGCCCACTCTTCAGGCTTTGGGGAGCAGTTATACAGTGAGTCCTAGCCAGTTCAACACATTTCTCCTGGGCCTGTTGCTCCCAGGAGTCCAATTGGGTACTGCAAAGCCAGAACTATTCCTACCCCAGGCACACCCAATGTCCCCTGCTAATCAAAGAGCATCTCAGGCATACAAGCATTGTGTGGTCTGCAGTTCCTGTCTTAATATATATGGATTGTCTCTTGAAATAGATGGAAGAAAGACATAAATCCAAGATGGCAGCAGTCTCAAGGGTCATTTAAACAATAACCACAGGCTCTTCTTTATTGTAGCACCCTCTGTAGCGGAAAGATCTCCAAGCTCAAAGCCAGAGGACACTAAGGTGTAGGGCCAGGAGGATTTGTAAAGCCACCTCCTCATCCATCCCCTTCCTTAAGGAAGGATTAGGGCTAGATAACTGCTGATGACAGGTATTTGTCTAACCTGCTCTTAAAAGCCCCCCACAAGGTCTTTGCACAGTGGTCCTGTTAATTCAGCACTGTTCTTAAAATGAGAATACGAGAGTGAAGACATATGGACTGTAGCTGCCACTCTCTGTTAGGACACTCAAAATAAGTTCATCACTGCCTTGGGAAGAGAAGCATTGTTCTCTCATGATGATTTTTTTTGTGCGCCTGGACACACTCCTGTAGGGACAACCCGGGGCTGGCCACGAAGCTCTTCACTGTGTGGCACTTGTTGAGAGCTGCTGGGAATAAGCTGGTCAGGGTGGAGCTGGCAGCCCAGGAAGCTGAGGAGGAAAGATGTGTTCCCTTCCCTTCCACTGTCTCCTCTCCCTCGCATACACAGCATTTCCACAGGCTGTGCACAGGGACCAAGATTTGGGCATTAATTAATAGGATTATTTCTTACGAATTCCTTTTTCATTCTTCTGTAGGATGTTTTACGAGAGTGGTAGGTTTGTCTTTCCTTTGGTAAAATGCTGGGGCTGCATTTGCAGGGCTAGGGATGTGACGATAGCTATTGCTGCCCCATTAATACTGCCTGATATGGGGCATGATCTCAAATTAGGAGAAACACAGGATAGCATATTACTATTCCCCTCAGCCTGTAAATAGAGATACTCCCCTTACTATAACACATCCCCCACACGTTGAGAATGCCACTGTGCATTGGATATTCCCTGGGGAAAGCAAGATGGGACCCCACCATTGCACCTGAGGGAGGTTTGTGTACACTAACTTTCCCATTTTTTGCCAAAAAACAAGGTTTGAAAACATCTGCTTTGTGGAGAAGTAGCTCAAGCCAAGGAGGCACTAAATACCTTTGCTGCTGCTCTCGTCTCAGAATCTCTTTTCTTCATTATTGTAATACAGCCTTTCATGTGATTTCCCTATGTAACTGATAATGTTCTTGAGCTTGCATTTCACAGTAAAGGTTATTTTTGAAAAGAATAAAGAAAATCCTTATCAACCTACATGCTTGTTGTAGGAATGCCAACTCTCTTATAAGTGCAGGCCCATCCATTCCTTTATTTTGATGTAAAAAAATCTCCTGGCCGGCAACTACAACATGTAAAAGGTATTGCAAGCAGAACTTGATCTCATCTCACTCTGAAGACAGCAGGGCCTTTCTCCTCCAGAATAAAACCCAAACAGTCTCCCCTCCTGTGCCTAGCTTTAGTAGCAGCTTCAGCTACAAGAGATAAACTTCAACCTGTGTTTTCTTTCCAAGCTTAGTTGTTCAAAATTCTTCCCCCCACCTGTTTCAATCCCCTGCAAAAAGCAATTATCCAAATGATACTTTGGCAGGGGATAACTGAATATCCCTCCTGATACACTGCAGTGGTATCATGGCAACTTCCGCAGGACTCAACTGATTTCATCCAGGATGCCTCAGAAAAAGAGCCTCCTCCAAAGCAGTCTTTGAATCTGTCCCACACTATAAACACATCCTGCAGAAAAGAAAGAATGGCAAAAAATTGTGACTAGAAAACTCAGTTCCTTGCCCAGGAGCATTTGGATCAATTGCTAAGCTCTAAGGAAGGTAAAAGAGAAGGTTAGCCTGACTGTTCACAAATGTCTAGGAGTACCTGTCCTTCTTTCTGGTCATCAGAAGATGGAGAAGGGGTTCACAGCTCTCAGATATTCCTTCAGAACAGATGCCTCCTAGTCACAAAATCACATTTCTGGGACAAATGAGCTTCCACACAGGAAGTGTTTTGAATAATTGAAGAAAACTTGTCTCTGTTTTCTTACGTTCTTGGAAAATGCAGCATCAAATTATTTTCAAGGTTGGTGTCAGGATTCAGATGTGGTATGGTAAAGACATACATACCATAAAGTTCACCAGAAACTTCACATAGCAAAGCCTGCCCTGAAGGAAGCTGGAATAAACGTAAAAGGGGGCTAGGGGGTGGCCATGACTTACTGCTATGGAGCTGTGCTGTCAATCCATAGTAAAGGTAACATGTCAAGTGGGAAAAATGCAAAACCAGCTGAAGGGACAAGACATAGATTTTCTGTAATTAGCAGCTGATGCCCATTGATTTTTGAAATAGCAACTCTTTAAAATAAAGCAAGTCATACAATGGTCACACTTGTCCAGAGAAACGTGCCTGAGCTCCCTGGTCTGCTTCAGAAACAGATAACAGTGACACCACCACGTCATTTAGCAGCATTGACATGTGCATGCAATGGAGCGGGGACTGTGTCTAAAACCCTTTTCCACTTCAGACCAATTTGTATAAATAAACGCAAACATTTCTAAGGCTTGATTGACTGAAGTCAGTGAGAAGGTCTCTGCTGACTCCACTGGGCTCCAGATAAGGTTCTTCAGTTCAGTAGCTTCCAAAATGCATCTACTTTTCTGATTAAGTGCTATTGTTTGATGCAGGTCAAAACCAAATGAGCCTTAATTAGTTTCAAACTGAGTTCTCATGTTTACAACATACTGTTTATATTTCTGTACTTAATTCAGGTATATACATCATCAATCATCTGTGAACTCTGTCTTCTCTTAAAATACCTGTTTGTTTCACAGTCTCTCACTAACTCCAATGGCATATTTCTAAATTCTCATCAAATCAAAGGTACACTAAACATAGAGGAAATTCTTGCATAGCAGGAAAAAAAAAAAAGAATGCACTCAACTTCTTTGCTCACTGATGCAACCAAAACATCCAGGAGTTATTATAATGCGCATTCCCTTGACAGAGACTTTTATTTCATGCAAATTACTATGATTAAGATTCGAATACTTTTTTTCCATTTTCGCACATTACTTAATCAATGTGAAGTACTGTGTAAAAATTGCATCTCTTCATAACAGTGATTTTGACCAAGTCAAGTGTTGCTGCTAGAATCCTAATCCAGACTTGTGATTCAATTATCATTTAGAGACTTTCTAAATTCAAATTAAGTTTACCAAAAAAGAAAAAAAAAGTTAATATCAATACGGATCACTTGTAGGTTTTATCAAAATAGCTTCCTGTTGCAAGAGAATGTAAAATGTGTCGGATTCTTTCTGTTTCATTTACTTCTTTAACTTAACATGAAAAATATACACTGCTGCATGGAATCTGAGCATTAAAATGTATACCTTGGGACACTTCTTGTTCATACTGCATCGATTATATTTTATAGGCTGTCACCCTGAAAGCTTATGAGAATATTTAAGCTCTGGATATGGGTATCTGAAGCAATCACATTACCGTAACTTCATGAGTGACTATTTGTCAGCTGAGTTCCAGAAACTCCCTGCTAGCTCATAAACTAAAGTAGGTGTCTGCATCAGTCCTCAGAGCTACAACTACCTCAAATAACAGGTTAAAAGCATGTCTGCTAAAAGCCTCCTTCCTCTTGGGGATCTGCTTTAAAATTTGGATGGGATATATATGTACATGGTACAAGTTGCCCATGAATGGCAATAACCTCGTGGCTTCCACTTGTATGCCCATGAAGTCAGGTTGGATATTGATTTCAATCATGTTTTTGGGGGGCGGATAAACTCACTGTGGGCTGCTCATGGGTCAGTGGTAACTATGATGTTGGTCTGGCCTCTTAAAACTTCATGATATTTGGCACTGAAATTCCTTCACTAAAGCCAGCGATGATGGTAACAAGTATTTTTTGTGGAAAAAACTCAGCTACTCAACAGAAAGAATCTAATCAATGGAGAAGTTGCTACGTCCCAAAGCAATGTATTCTGGAGAGCATTAGCCTGGAATTCAGAATGTAAAGCCTATATATTTCAGATGTTAGCTAGAAAATTACATTTTCATTAATGTTTTTACTAACTATTTTCCTATAGCCACCTAGAAAGGTTATCTGGTCTCTTAAATCTGGTATGTATCTAGCGTGCTAGCAATTTTCCTTCCTTTTCATTCCTCACAGGACAGAAATTAGGCATTGTCATTCCATATTATTTGCGACATGTTGACATTATAATTTAAAAGGATGCAGCAGTTCTGAACAGCTGGAGAGTAATCCTAAACAATCCTTGACAGTTTCCTTTGGAGGATGAATGCCCCTCCCTGGAGAACTGCACAGTCTCTTATTTTAAACTAACAGCTAATTTTAGACAGTTTGTTTTCTTAGAAATGCATGCCACAGAGACTTCTCTACATGGTGAATGGCAGTGACCAGAGATAAGCACCCACATAGAAAAAGAGAGAGCTCTCAAATAGAGTTTTCCTCTTCTAAGAGACATGACTTGTTTGCTGTATTGCCTTATGGAGCCAAAAAGAGACTCTCATTGCTGGCACTCTCTGAAACAGCCCTCCCTTGTGCTATGCTGAGCTGAAAGCTTCCCGGATGCAGCAAGACTGTGGCAGTTTACTTCTCCTTAGTCTTGGGGGAATTGGTTTAAGCAGAGGGGATTTCCCCCCACTCCTACCCAACAGTTTCAGTGCACTATGCTAGAAACTTCTTGCTCCTGGGAGGGAGCAGGAAGCAATCTTCAACAAGGTTGCACAAGACCTCTGTCTTTCAAAGGTTGTGGGTGCAATGACATTAAGGGACAGGAGCATGAGCCAGCAAACACCTTGTATATGATGGAAACAAGCTCAACATGGCTTTGCCTTGTGGATTGTTGAGAAAAGGGAGGAGAGTGGGACCTGGCCCATGTCCTTCAGCTATCTTGCCAGGAGGAGAGGAAGCTGCTGTGCCTGTTGAACAGACACACTCCCCGCACCGCCCCCCCTCCCCCCCCGCCTTTCTGCAGCCATGTTCTAGCCTTGAGAACAGGTTCACACATTCCCTGCCAATGAGTGCTTGTGTCTTTAGGCAGAAATTCCTTGATTTTGTTTTCCTTTCTGTATTTTTTTAAATTTATTTTATTTCCTGAAAAGTCTTGGGTTCACGTCATCATGCTCCTGGGACTTCCCCGGCAAAGGTATGCTGCTTGCAGATCAGACATCAGGCAGGTGACTCATTTGCCAGGTCTGTGGGGTAATACAGAATCATAGAACCATAGAATAGTTAGGGTTCAAAAGGACCTTAAGGTTATCTAGTTCCAACTCCTCTGCCATGGGCAATGACACCACGATAAGGGTTCAGGTTAAGAGTAGACAAAAGCTACTGCATGGTTATTGCTTTATAGCGTGTTATGTGGCTTGCAAGAGTCATTGCAAGGACAAGCAAGAGGTGGTTCTGTGTTGTCACAGGAGCTGGAGGCACTGCCAACAGAGAAGAGAAGCTCTTCTGAAAAGCTGGTTCATGCTCTGCAGCTCTTGTCTCTCCTGGGTACAAGAGCAAGAGTGAAGAAGGACTGAATGGACAAACCTTTTTGTGCCACGGACTGGATGAAAGCCCCCTGTGTTCAAACAGGTGCAAGGCTGGGTCAGACCTGAATTGTGCTCAACCACGCTTCTCTTAAATTTGCAGGAGATACCAGTGTGGTCAATCTCATCACTGACATTTGACTCCTGCTTCACTGGGACCACAGAGAGGCTTCATGCTGGCTCTGATGGGGTTTTGGTCCAGCCTTTAATCTGTAAAAGGTTTTTTACATGCTGCACATCTCTGGGGAACAGTCTCTTTTCTGAACAGGAATCACAGCTGGCTGCAGAATAAAAATGTCTGAAGTTGGGCTATACTAGATACTGTGCCCTGTGAAGTCAAGTGGGAACTCATCACTGGTTTCAAGGACAACATCTTGAGGTCTCTTCTTCAGCTGTCATTCAGGAGTTTGCCTCATGATTCTTACCAGTTAAGTATTTCTATCAAACAAGGATAGTGCTCCAAAAAAAAAAGAATGTCAGGAAAAAAACCCAGATGACTTCCTGTTTCTCATTTCTTATAATAAAAACTACTCCCTTCAAATCTCAAAGCACTGATCTGGGTATAATACTTTTCAAGAAGAGAATACCTCCCTTGCAGAGTTTACAGCAGCAAGCTTAAAATTCCAGGGCTTGGACTGAGGTGATTTTAAAAACAATTTCACTGTATTTATTCTGTTCTTGGAAGAGCCAATAAGTCATGTGAAATAAAACCCTGTGAACGCAAAGAGACTAAGTGGACTGATACAAATCCGCCTCTGTAAGACCTGTGTTGAGAGGACTTGGTCAAAAGAGTAATGCTGTTCCTGTGAAGAAGCATTTGCAGGCTCCAGCCCTCAATATAGCAAGTGGAGTAGCTGAGCAGGTAATACCCAACTTTGTGCCTTGGGGCCTGCAGGGATGGGAGATGAAGCTGTTCGAACACTTGTCTGTGTGCAAGGCACTCGAGTGAATATATAAAGTGTGTGTGCCAGAGCTGAAGGGCTTACAGGACTCAGGTGTTTGTACATGATAAAAAGCCAAGACAAGTGTGAGAATCTGAAGAGAAGTGAAGACTTGACCTTTTCCCCTGAATGATCATTACCCTAAAAACCAGAATCTGAACTTTATTTTTCACTGAGGAATAGGTCCCCCCCAGCTGAGAGAGGACCCCAAGAGCAGCTCCCCTGTACAAAAGAAATGGGAACAAAAGAAACAGGGAAGCAAAGACATCCTTCCAAATTTGTTCTCGAGCAGTTACTATAAATGCGAGCTCAGCCAGTTACGGCTCCAGAATGAATAAGACAAAATACAGTAAAATGACTTAGCAGAGTTTTTAAACCCTAATATCTCTATTGATTTTCCATGGAAAGTGATGGACAGTGATAAACAGTAACTGTGCAATGCCCACAGGTCAGGTTTTTTGTGCTGAGATGCAGAAGTTTTACCAGAAATTATCCTCTGGAGCACAAGTCACCCCTATCCATCATGGTCCCTCAGATCAGCTCACTAACCCATTACCCTCTCCATCATGACTCTAAGTATGGATTTGATGCAAGTCTCATTACCAACCTGTGATGTGATCCAGGAGACATGGTGGAAAATTTGACCAAGCCAATGGTAGGGCAAGACTTGTAAACTCTGCTCTTTGAATGAGCTTGAGCTCCTACCTTAATTTCACACAGGTTTTAGCAAATAATTCCTAGGACAGCCTATGGGGAGGAAACACGGGTGTTGAGTGGAAGAAGGACTGGTGGGAAACATAAGAAAACTCCTGCCTGAGAGCTCCTGAACCTTGACACCCTCTGAGCTTGTCCGGTAGATCTCCTGGGACCTCATTCCGCCCTCTCATCTGGCAACTGGAGGGCTCTTAGAGCCTGTGGACCCTGATGGTAATTAGCAGAGCAGATTGCTGACGTAAGGCTTGTTCCTTCAGTGTCAAATATCTGTATGTGCAATTAGAGGTGTGGATAATTCTGTTCCCAAATAGCCATCTCCAAACCAAGGCTGGTACTACTTGGGAAGGAAAAACTAGTATCTCACAGAGCCTCAAGTCTTCCCAGGGATGGAATTGTCTTTATCTGTGCGAGTGCATCCTAATATGCCTTTGACAGTTGAAGCTCTTTCCTGACTTGCTTCACCCACTGGCCACAGAAGCCATTCCTTCCAGGACAGAAAGGAAACCAATAAACCCCTCCTTATTTCCTTTCCCCTCGCATATTTTCAATTAAAATAAATTCATGCAAGCTACACTGAATGTGCCATGAATCTCTTTGCATGGGTAAAGGTGATTAACTGGGGTTGGAATTGAAAATTAAAAAAACGGCAGCAGCTATCAAAATACAAATAGACTCTCCTTGGCCTTGCAGATGACGGAGCACAAACCGAGCTGCCTGAGCTGGTTCTGCCTTGAGGAGAACCGCCTCCTTCACCTTGGGTTGAATGCTCAAGCAGATCTGGGTTTTGGTGTAAAGGGTTGGGCTCAAAATAATATGTATATAATCCTCAAGATAATCAATTTCTTACAGATATTTTGTAAAATTTCATGTTGAAGAGCGGAAGCCATAGTATTTTCTAAATCCCCAGGGGTTGTACTTGATATCCATTTGTTATTTCCTAATGCTATTCAATCTTTTTTTCCCCCTGTTTTTTTTGAATCTTGCAGCAATAAGCCTGAGACTTACGTCGGCAGTTGCCACCGCTTGTGCCATTCTGCAGTGAACTTTGTGCGCATTTTCATATTCCTTTTCTTACACTCCTGATAAAAGCATTATCAGGGAAATTCAAAAGCAAGCAGAAAACTGGCATAGCTAATTTAGGCTAATTAGTATGGCAGAAGCTGAGTCTTGTACTTCAGAGGTTCCCATGCCCTCCCATGTCTCCACCTGATCGCCTTGTCCAGCAGCAAACCCAGGAGGCAGCTCCAATTATATCATAACCTCTTCAAACACCAAGCCACTCAAGCTAATTTTATCCTATTAAACAGACTGAAGGATTCAGAAGAAAGGTTCTCCCCCAAAAGCTTCAATTACCAGTGTCCCTGATTACCATCTTTACAATCCTATATGCTACAGTTAAATACTTTTTTGCTTAGTGTTGCTTTCTTGATTTAGATGAAAAGCAAGTATTAAGAGCATGTCTTTTCAACTCAGGCAAGTGACATTCATAAAAAAAAAAAAGGAACCTCTCTTGTTATTAGCATGTTTAATCAAAGTCAAGTTTAGAACCGTTCAAAGACAATGTAATTGGGGAAATGTAAACATCCCCTTGCATCCAGTGGCATTTAAAGCAGCCACAGGTAACTGACAATAACAGCATTCATGGCCAAAAGTATTAGGTTTAGAGGAAAAAAATATATAAAGAAAACAGCAGGATCTCCTGAAGCAAGGAAATGTCAAATCCTGTTTGAGTTGAATCTCATGTCACTAGTTAGCAATAAAGACTGAAAATTCTGAGACTTTAAGGTATTAAGCTAGCACATCCTTCCTTGTGCCAGTATGTGGTAGACATTGGCCTTGAGTGTACAGTTACGCCTGGTCAAACATACTCACCTGGGTCACTGCTGTGGCTGGGCTTAGGGCAGCACGCAGCCTCTCCTCTCTTTGCCCCAGCCTTGACGGTGGCCTTGACCCTTCACTCTCTATCCCTATTATGCTCCTCTACTGACCATGCCCCCAGAGAGGCAGGAGTTCACTGGCAAACCACCTTGCCATTTTCCTGGCAAGCGCCTCCTGCAAGGGCGCTGCAATCTTGTCTGGTGCTGCTATAATTCAAATAATAATTGTAGCAGCCGGGGTATTATTCTTAACAACAGACAGAGAAATTGAAGTAATATATGTCTTCTGAGCATCAAATTAACCCTCTTCTGAACACTGAACCTGGGAGAAGTTCAGGTGATAGCAGTACCTGTTAGGACAGCATCTACATGGAAAAAACATGAGGGTATCAATCACCTGGGAAATTCAGTAGCACAAGTTATGGCAAAACCACATCTTACTTTTTCTAAAAGGAAGTTGTTCTTTACCTTCTCCAAAGAGACTAATTTTGCTTATTCCTCTTTTTCCACAGAAAACAATTGTTTCAAACATGCTTACAACTTCATATTTTTATTTCCTCTCAGTGTCCTCCCAACTTGTTAGCTCCCAGTCCATCACAAGCTGGAGGTTTTTGGGGGTTGGATTGCTTCTGATCTGCTCATTCTTACAGCTGAAAATTAACATTTTTCTTTCTCTCTAGAAACAAACAAACAATTTCTGCCATTTAACAGAAATTGAATGAGTTTCACCCAATTGCCCACTCTTTGGGTGATATGGAAGTGCCATTGTCTGCAGATAATGATTCTCATGCAAATGAAACAACAGCTAAACAAGAATCCTCCCTATCTCTGTTTGGGCCAATTTTCTTACCGTTTCAGCAAAGCTTAATCTGTTGGCAGAAGTGTTTAGGCCCATTAACAGCTAAAGTCACAGAGTCCACAACTCACCCTGCCGACAGTAAACATGGAATTTGAGGAATGGCCTTTAAACAATGGCTAAGCCACAAACCATTTTGTCATCAAATGCTGTGAAAGGCATATAGGCTGATGATTTTCTTCCTTGGGTTACAGCTATTTGAAAGCCTGACTTCCCTCCCTTGAGTCCCCAGCACCCTCCAGGCTTGGGTTACAGCTGTTTTATTTGCCTTTCCAGCCCTACAGCTGTGGGATGAGTTATGCAGGTATGCACCTGACAAATGAGTCATTCCAGGGATTCGTATTATTTATTTGTATTGAATGTCTCGGAGGCCAGGACCCTACTGTACTCTGCACTGCCCAAACACAGGACAATGTGGTGCTCCATGTCCCACAGGGCAGATTCCTGGATTTAATTTTGTTCAGGGAATACTGCGGCCAAATCTCATCCTAACAGTGTGATAGGCAAAAAAAGAAAATTTATCCTTGGGGAAAGAAATAAATGGTAGTTGCTAAATTAAAAAAATTCTAAATAAAACCCATAAAGCTTGCATCTTGCTGTCAGGATTGGGATGGAGAGGGGTTGTGTGGATGCTGGGGCTTGCTTGTCCTGGGGAAAGAAGCACAGCTAAAGTGATGGCAGATGGCTGAAACACAAAGGAGAATGTGGACAACTTTTTGCCTGAAGTTGTCTGGAAAATGGAACTCTGAAAACTCATGATGCTAACACCAATGTCGTGCCAACACCAATGCTGTGCCAACACCAATGTCGTGCCAACACCAATGCTGTGCCAACACCAATGCCATGCCAACACCAATGCCATGCCAACACCAATGCCATGCCAACATCTTTTGCTTCCCAGGTGCTTTTCCCAAGCTTAGCTAGAGTGTGCATCTAGCAAAAAACTGACAAGCAATATGTTACAGACCCTGCCATTGTGTTCTTCCCATGCTGGAGGGCAGGAGAAGATTCCACCCTCTGCCACCGGACTTGTCCTTCTCTGGTTTCTTGCTAGGAAGCAGTGAAGAAATCAGAGGCAAAGACAAGGACTGAGTGTCAAAATAATCTCCTTTCACACCTGACTCAGAAGTCATCAAAGGCAGTAGACTGAGCAAATCAGTGACAGTACTGAAGGCCCATTCCCAGATAAATCATGAGTGCCAAACAGTGCTTCTGGTGTGGTGTGTGGTATCTTTTTGCTATACTGGTTCTCTCCAGGAAAAAGCAAAGAACAGGGAGGTGAAACAAGGAGGGAGGAGCAGAGCAGGTAATGAAATGTTCTTTGGTACATATGCAGGTATCCCGTATTTTGACTTGATCAGGCTGCATCCAAACTATGTTGCATCCACCAGTGCCAAGAGGGAATTCCCTATCAGGGAATGTGTAAGAAGGAAGGAGGGAAGAGGTGGAGTGGGTGAGAGTTGGTTGTGCCAGCAATGCAGCATTAGGCATCCTGGCAGGGTAAAATATGAAGGTTTGTGGCCAAACATTTTTGCCCTTGGAGGTACCATTTTTAACAATAAAAGCTACAGTGTTTCATGGGAAATCTTAAAAATGAAATTTGGTATCAGTCACTCTGTTAAATGGTGTTATTCCTCCATGCCAACATGGTTTCATTTATATCTTTAGACCTGGTTAACGTGACACTGTTTGCTAACCGCTAACTAAATGTGGAAGGAAAGAAGATTGTGAGTACAGATAGAAGTTGGGAAAAACTCTTGTGTTTCCAGTACCAAGATATAGGGGTGAAATCAGAAGATATTTTTTCCATAGATACTTCAATATAATTACCAGTAACATGGTACCTATGTGAAGAGATGGCTGTTGGGTGCTGTGTTGGCTGGTGACGCATAAGAGTACATGTCCCACCTCCTGGTGTGGTGATGCTATCTCACCTTACATCCCTTCATGCAGTACATTTAACTACAGTTCCAGATTTTCCCTGGGTTCCCATTTAAGCTGATGTGAACAGATGGAGTGGCAGGACATGAATTAGATGAATGAGAGTTGGAAAGATAAGGAAAGGGTGAAAACTAAGAGTTTAGCATGGAGCAGACACCTTTATCAGCTGTACTAGGACCACGGTGATGTATTTTGCCAGAAAACTGTGACAGCAGCAATTCATGAAGGCCATTTTTTACTGGACTGAAAATTCTTTTCCCTAGTCCTAATTTACTTAGAAGTACTTATAATTCCTAAAATACCAGCCAGAAACACCCCTTGGAACACATTGGAGTTTATTCAGCAACTGAGCCTTTCCATCAAAAAGACAGCATCAAAGAGTGGATCTTATCAAATTTAAAAAAGAAACAAGCCATAAAACTCAGATTAAACTCTCTAAAACAAATAAATAAATCACCATCTTAACCCCAGAAAAGGACTTCCCTCCAGTATATGTATGTATATATATACATACACACACACATACACATTTATATACACAAATAAAATGCCTATGGTAAATCAGCTTGCAAGACATGATCCTGCAAGACCCTGATCAGGATGTGATGGGGATGTACTGATAGGGAGAGGGTCTCAGGTTACCTGCAAAATTGTGGTGGGAGGAGAGCCCCCAGCTCCCAGCCAAAATGAGGAGGCACAGCTGTCACATCTGGCTTAGCAAGATGGAGCACGTGGAGGGCCAGCCAGGTTGGTCTGTGGCAGCTGATGCAAGGTGCGCTTTGAGCCTGAACATCCAGTTAAAATCATACCAGGTTTTAGAGAAAAACTGGAGTCCAGTGAAATTGGAAGGAACTTTGTGTGTTGCTGTGTGTTGGGTATGTGCTTTTAAGGACAGTGCCATCATTGGACATGAGCAGTGATTATCTAGAGAGAAGCAGATGCTGCTGATATTTAAACATTACAGTTTTCAGGATGTGCAGCAGTTCTCAGCCTCCTCCTGAAATGATGTCTCTGAGTGTGACCTGAACATTTGAAGTTTTGCACCCTAAGAGGAGGAAGGGCTCATTTTGGTGAGTGGGGCTTTCTAGCTTTCCACCTCTTTTCTTTGATTAGAGAGGAGGTGAAAAAAGAAGCCTGATTAAAACCTATTAACCTAAGGATTTGGGTAAAAGATATTGAATGAACTACAGAACTTAAAATAATTAGAATTATCAGAGAGAAAGACAGACAAGCAGAATTTGATGTGTATTGAACACATAAGGACACATCAGCTAATCTGGAAGTTTTCACTCCCACTTTAGAGAGTCAAAATATCTCATAGCTTTGTTTCAAAAAAGAAAGGTATAAATTAATGAATATTTTGCTGATAAATATTTCCTCTTTTGAGCTTTATCAAAAGTGAAAATGATGCTGGCATTCACACCTTAGTCCCAATTAATCAGAACTCCCAATCGGAGACATCATGTCGTAATGCTGTCTGCAAGTGAAGCTAGAATTACAATTTCTGAGCAGCCCAGAAGTCTTTTGGTGGGCAGATGGACCCTCCGTCTGTAAATGCAGGGGATCTCTCTGCTGCAAAGTGAGACGCAGGCTCGAAACGTGCCTCTTCAGGGAAGGGTGGCACCCCAAACACAAGGCTTTGAGCCTTGCCAAGTTCTCTGTGGGATATTAGGAGCTTCTTTTTAGTTGCCTAAAACCAGCCACTCAAACTTTGCAAGCACAAGTATTCACCCCAAATGTGAGCATGGCATGAATCAAGCAATAAAAGTAAATCGGCATCATTAAATCTGTCAAACCAGCAGGTTATTAAAATTACCACTATTCACTCTGAAAATGGGAACAAAAAATTATGCTCCAGTTTTCTGAGCCTGTTTGTCTTGTTTTCCCACACTGCTTATGAATTACTACAGTATATTACAATGTCCTCTATCCATCTTCATTAGCATTGTGAACAAATTGTATTGGGCTGTAATGCAGCATTTTTTTGGCATTGTACAAACATATATGGTGTACAGAAAATAGGCAATTTAATAAGAAAAGAATATTGTGCCTCAGAATTTTTATTTTCTAAACAGTCATTTCAGTTGGGAATTATTGCATGATTTGTGCATAATTTCTCATCGATGGTTATTTAAATATAAATAGGGGAAATATGTAATTCCATATGGTGGCTATCTACCCTTTCTTGATGCCTCTCCGTATTTTTAATAGTGCAATAAACAAAAGATAAAAACATCTCTAAGCCACACACTAGTCAAAAGAAGATAATTGTGCCTGTATGTGTTTATTGTAATTTGAATGTGCTTCAATTAACTTTCCTCAATATTTCCCAGTTCTTTTAAAAGAAACTTAAATTGGTTATTATTTTGTGAAATTTGTTTTCTGTGCAATAAGAAAAAAACCCAACCCAATGCCTTTGTTTACCTCATTATGGATACCTCCTACCCAGGAGCAAAGCTCCAACTCTTTATTCCCAAGAACCCCTTTTTTTTTTTTTTTTCCCTTTCCATTCTCACATGATTCTTATTATACTTTGAGTAAAAATATAAAATTTCTAGTGCTTCTTAGGAATAGGCAGCTCATCATCACTCAATGTATCACATATCAAAGTGTGGTAAAACATGAAAATTGCAGAAAAGCAAACTCTTACACTTTTGCACTGCAGTCACTTTTAAAAGATGAGAATTTATTACCCTTTCCTCCTACAAATCATCAGGGTGACCAGAACAGAGAGAGTGCATATAGAATGCTTGTTGTAATTAACCTTGAGGCTTTTATTTAAACAAGGTCAAACATTTTAACAGCTTTATAAATCAAGGTTGGGTCCACACAGCTCTATAGTATCAGGCTAATGACAAAATGCACGTGGAATACTTATTAAACAGCATTTATTTACAGAAAATATATCCTTCAAGCTTCAGAGAGGCACACCCACTGACTGATCTAGTACTGACAGACATAGATCCAGCCCCAAACAAACCGGTCACCCAAGGTGACCGTCGTAATGGGCTATTATTATGTGCTACTAAGGAGCCAAGCTGTGGTATTGGTAAATCAGTTCATTTGCAAGCTAACTGCATTTTTAGTGTGATTGCAAAATTACTGGAGGTGAATTACAATCATCCCAATATCTGCTGTTCTGTCCTATTTTTTTCTGATTTTTATTTACTTTTTCTTTTACTTTAGTTAGGTTTTAGTGGAAGGAGAAGGAAGGAAGACATCTAAGTTGAGTGAGTCAAACTACTTTTCAGTGAGTAGCTATCCAGGAACATTTATCAGTCTTTACAAATAACACCCTTGGATTTCTCTGGTCATCATGGGTTATCTCCTCCTTCCTAATAAAAAATGGCCATCAGGAGTAATTTTTTTTCAACAAGGAACATCACACTAGTCTTTCTATCTTGCATTCTAAGTAAACAGCAGCTTTCAGTCACCTCCATGCATTATTTCACATGCTCTTCCATGTACCAGAGCATAATGAAGAATTTCATAAACCACAGCAGGTGACATGGTGGCTTTACATGCTGGTCCACTCTGCAAACATCCGTTACCAAAAGTCCTCTTTGAAGTCAAGAGGAGATCCACATGGACAATAAATGCCTGCTATATGTGTGACCCACTAGTTGTAAGATAGCTGGCATAATTTCCCTGAATGATTCAGATAATTTCTCCTAAAATGTTTCTTGGCTGTTCAGCATTTTTTCTTAGCCCCGTGGTGTACGAGTTACACAGACCCTAAGGGATACTCATTACTCACTAGGCTTACTCTCTTAAATGTCATATCTGGGTTGTCACAACCACCTCCCACTATGAACTCTGGGTCCCTGGAAACATCAATATGTCTGCAGTTGGGATCTTCACCTGAACCTCCCTTTCACCTGGCCACAGTATATTGCATAACATCCAACCAACAAAAATCCTATGTATTGGCAAGGCCAATACTGGGGAGCAAACTGAGTGAAGAAAGAAATATTTTTCGGCTTCTGCGTTCACTATTTTAATTGTCTTCTCCTTTCATTTGTTCTCCTTGTGTGCCCTCTGACTACAAGCATTCAAGCAGCTGTAGCAACCTCCAGGAAAAAAAGCCAAAACAAACAGTTGTGCTAAATGAGATTTTTTAGGTGTGGGTGTTTAAGTATCAGTGTGAAGCAAATTTCTACCCTTCTCTCATCAGAATAGGAACGAGACCATGTGAGTGATGTGACCAATTAGCACCGAGCACCCCAGACCAGCTTCTGAATATTCACGTCCAATTGCTACTTTGGTGGAACAATTGGTTTGAACAGTTTGAAAAGGCAATGATGTCAAATATGCGCAGTGATTAAACACAGAGAAATGACCAGCCGTTGGGCTGAAAAAGAAGCTCTGTTTCTTCCCAGGGTAATTCTGCTTTTGAATTATACTCTGGTGGGAGCAGGAAACACCCAAATCTATCACAGCAGCTGAGTTTTGGAGGCAGCATGGACCAGGACATGCACGGGAGCTTTGATAGGGGCGCAGCAAGTCAAATGCCTCCTCTTCACCCTGATCCTCATGCAGAACCAGAGTTCTATGCCAGGTAGAGCAATGCAGCAGCACATTTTGCAAGCACACCATGATGCAAATGTAATTTGAATCAAAGATTTTTAGGGCCAAGTATATGGGAGTTGGAATTGCCTGGATAACTGGAAAAGACTATGTGTTTTCCATCAATAGCATCTGCATTTGGGAGCTCTTCTGCTTTCTGTACAGACAAGGAACATGCTAAACACACAGTCCTGCAGCTCGGTTCATGTCTATTTCATCACTGAAAATGGCCTATACTCTTTCAAAAAATAGACCTTTAATTTCCCAATACAGCTCTCTCCTGTTTTAAAAATGCATATACCTTATGTTATCATTCAACAGTAGCCCCAGTTTTATGATTGAGTCATACAGATTCAAGGATTAGGAGAAAACCCACTTTTTTATTGTAGTGCACAGAGAAGTGCATGGTTCCCAGATGGCAGAAGGGAGCTGGGAACACACATGAGAAGAAAAAAGTAATACATCCTCCAGGATCATATCTTATGCTGAGCCCTTGTTAGAGCGGGCACAGAAATTCTGCCCATCTCTGGCTGCTCAGGTTTGGGGCCAGCTCTGAAAATAATTTCTCTCCTTCTAATCCCCTTTGGAGAAGATGATTGTGCAAATTCTTGTACAAAAAAAAGAAAATGTTTTTTGTCTTTACAAGCTACTCCCACATGTTTTGTGAATGTGCAAAAGGTGTCTTAAACATGATGCGGGAGGTTAAGATGAGGAAATAGCTTGTGTAAAATCCTCCCTGAAATTAGGGAACTTTTTCTTTTCCTCTCTTCATGTTTCCTATCCAGAGATCTAAGCTAATTTTCCCTATCCATAGGCTTCCCCTACCCCCTCAAAAAAAAAAAAAAAAAAAGGGGGGGGGGGAAGACTGTATTCACTAATTATACATCCTGAAAAGAATTTGGTTCAGTGTAAGATGATCCTAGTGATATGCTAATCCTTTTTTCTGCTTGGTGCAGCCTGAAGCCTGTGTCTAACATTTTTTTCAACTGTATGACAATAAAAGTTGTGGCAACAAAAGAAATAAATGGGCAGCTAAAGAAGGTATAGCTGAAACACATGGCAGACCAGTTCTCTCCTCTCCTTCTGGCTGCTCTTTTGTAGGCTCTGGTTTGGTATCCTCAAGTCAATAGCCGAAAGCCAGCCACCTTAGCAACTTAGTATGACACCCAAGCCCTCTCTCTTTACATTCATGAATAGTCAGCAAGCAGCAGACAAAATAGAACTAATCTTTTTTGACAGAATTGTTCAATTTTAGAGGAAAGGCTTTTGAGGCACCTTCCATACATTTGCAGAATATGAGACAACAATGGCCACCATCACATTTTACAAAAGGACAACCAGGGCTGTGAGCACGCACACACATGCACGCACAACAGCCATGTCAGTAAAATATTGCAGCTAAGTTCAAGCGATCACAGGGTATGCCCATTGTTGGGGGGAAAGCTGGCAGGCAGGCAAAAAAATAAATAAACTGTATTTCAAAAAAGCCTCCATTGTTTATTGCTGATTATTAAATATACACATCCCAATAACCTGTGATTAGGTTTATTTGTCTTGATGAATCAAAGTTAAGAGAGGTGATTAATATCCACTCTTTAATTTCCTGTCATAGGCTGATAACTTTATCTTTTTTCCTTTTTTTTTCTTTATTGGACCGATGATTCTTATTGTGAAATGTATTCAATCAAGCAGGTTATTGCCTGCATTTAAAAGATGCTTTTGCCATTTTGAAATCCTGTAACACAGCAGCCACTCACAAGTCTAGTATATGCAGAGAAGGACATTCCTTGTTTTCTGTTCTCTCCCCTCTGTTTAATGTAAGCCATATCTCTATCTTAAAATACAGTCTGAGCAGGACAGAGGAAGAAATTATTTAATAATAATAATAATAAAAATAAAAAATCATCTACCCACTCCATGGGCAAACCCAGAAGTTAGCAACATGGTCCATGCAGCTGCAACACTACATTTAAAATTCAGTTTACTCCTATGAAGAGGGCTAATCCTGCCCCTGTAATTCCCTACAGCCAAAATGTACCCCCCTCCCTGAGTGACAGTGCAATGCAAAGACACTCGCACGCTTATCTTCCCCAACCAGATGGCCGACTTGGATCAATGCACACACGCCACGATCAATGGGAGCGATAAAGAATTAGGAAAACAGTGGTACATGCTCCCAGAAAGCTTGTACACTGCATAATTATTTTATGATTCTACACATGGCTACATGTGATACTGGAGTCAAGAAGGAAAAGGATAATTAGAGAGCCAGAAAGCACCCGTACTGCACTATACACTTTGTCAGTCAGCAGTTCCCACTCGGCTCGACTCACTGCCGTTATCTCCTCTCCTGCCCCCTTGCAAATGAATTTAGGGAATATGTAAAATATTAAGGGAAGGCAGCTTCTGGGTTACAGAGATGGGATACAGGAGATTATCATGTCCTGTGATACAACAGCAAAAGTTTTTGTCCCAGGGACGGGGTGGATTGTGGGAGCATTGCTTGGGGAGCAGAGTGTGGGGTAAAATCCGTGGGGCACAAGGTACCTGCAGTGAGCAAGGTCTGTGTCTGAGCCCTTCTGGGGCTTTGTTGGGAGAGGGATGTATCCACATCCAGTCAATAAAATACAGCTGTATATGTTACTCTGGGTTTGCAGGGTTTTTTTCTTCCTTTCCTCCTGGCAGCAATTTTGTGATTGGCTCTTTGTATCCAGCCTATTTGCCACCACACTGCTGAGCAGAAAAGGGAGGGAGTGAGGGAAAAGACTGTCTCCCCCCTCCTGACTGATCGAATGACGGAAAATAAATATCAAAGTGCTGGGTGATTACGACTGTGAATCTGGATGCCAAAGAGCACATGACCGAGATTAGGGAGCAGAACAATGCCAGGCAGAAAGCTGCCCTTCATGGCAAGGCAGAAAGCAAGAAATCACCATGCTAAGTACTTTGCAGAAAAATCTCGTCACTGCCTGACGCCACGACATGTCCTCACTCTGCCAGCATGGGGTGTAATACACCCTGAAATTGCTGATGGGGACAGAGAGATGACAAAGAAGTGGGCTGTCATCAGTATTGGAGGAAAAGATGGAATAACCTTCTCCCGTCAAGTACCCCCATGGACAGGACCTTCCTGCTGGCTGTCAGGCTGGTGATGGGACCAGGGTTCATGGCATGATGTTGCTGTGCATGGGGAGAGTGGCATAGGAAATACCTGAAAAGGATTATGGAGAGTTCACTCACCAACCAGACAGGAAGCAGAAGGATGTGATGGAGAGCTAGAGGTCAGAGGGGAATGGGGTAGGCATCACTGTCTGTTATGCAGCTACCTTTTCTCCTGGGGACTCAGTGCTTAATGCACACTACAGAGGTGTTATCTTCCAAGACCACAGTCCAGAGACACCTGCCCAGGTCCCTCTGCAGGGATGCAGCAGAAGGGCTCACCCAACATCACATCATGTCTGCCCCAGCCTGGTCCCCCAGTGTAAATAAGGGCCAAACACCACCTTTCAGTAAAAAATGAACTGACATTGTGATGGTGACATGTTTGGATATATGTATTTTATATTTGAAGGTTTATCATAGAGGAATTAGTGTCTGTCCTGCTGGCATTTGACTTAAATCAAGACCAGAGCTCAGGATCCTTGCCCTGACATGCAGATTAAAATGTTTCTGACATGCATTCAGGCTAAAAGTCACCTCAAAAGCATCTGCACTTTTCCCCGCAAACATAGGTCATTACATGGGCAAAGGCACATCAGACTGCAGCAGCTTCACCAGTAGAAACTGCTACCACAAGCATACCTGCAAAGCTGGATGAGTGATGAGATACCCCTCTCATAGCAAGTCACTAAATTGGTTACTGCAGCTCCAAACCCAAACACACTTTTGTACTTGTTCATAAAGGGTTCCCATCATATTTGGTCTCAAATCAAAACATCTATTATAGCTTGGTTTGTTGTAGTGTTTTGCTCCACTAAAATCACACGTACATCAGAAAGGTGAGAAAGAACATGGCATGACTTTTGTCAATTTATGCAAATGTTCTCCACTGTTGAATCAGAAATCATGCAGTGTCAGTTCTGCCTGTGAGGAAAAAAATTCAGGCAACACCGCCTGCAAGCATCACTCTGGGAGCTGAGCAAGTGGGTCTGACTGGGATGGGAATGGACACTGGTGAGGTGAGAAACACAATGATATTAACTCACCTGTGTCTTCATCTTTCTTCTTCTGGGGGCTGGTGGTATCTGTGAGGAAGGAGAAGAAGCTGACGACACACATAGGCATGCTACAACAATGTGCACTCATACCATATCTCACTCAAGGGACCACCTTGACTAGGCAACTCTTGTTGCCAACCATGCATGGCATCTCACCGCCTATAACCAACCCAGTCTGACAGGTATATAATCTTCACTGGCATAGATGGTCCAGATGTCACTGTCAAAGCAGCATTATTCTACCTGAATGCATTGTCCCAGGTCTGGAAAA
Organism: Psittacula echo; assembly: GCF_963264785.1. Taxonomy (NCBI): domain Eukaryota; kingdom Metazoa; phylum Chordata; class Aves; order Psittaciformes; family Psittacidae; genus Psittacula; species Psittacula echo. The sequence continues at coordinate 79,776,996 of NC_137739.1, forward strand.
GACAGCTTTTCTGGAGGAGGTGGACAGTGTACAAGAGAAGTGCTATTAGTTTGACCACCATGGTGTCGTGGTTTAAGCCCAGGCCGTAAATCAGAACCACGCAGTCTACTTCCCCCCCCACCTTTCTTCCCTCCGCTTCTGGAGGGATGGGGAGGAGAATCAAAAGAATGCAACTCCCATGGGTTAAGATAAGAACAGTCCAGTAACTAAGGTATAACACAAATCACTACTGCTACCACCAATAATAATAATGATAAAGGAAATAACAAGGAAGAGAATACAACCGCTCACCAACTGGTACCTCACCCCCACCCCGCAGTGATCCAGCCCTTCCGGGCACTCTCAGTTCTACCTCCTGGGCATGACGTGCTATGGTATGGAATACCTCTTTGGCTAGTTTGGGTGAGGTGTCCTGTCCCTGCTTCCTCCCAGCTTCTCCTCCTCCCTGGCAGAGCATGAGACTCACAAAGTCCTTGGTCAGTCTAAACATCGGTGTTATCAGCTCTGTTCCCAGGCCGAAAGTCAAAAACACAGTGCTGCAACAGCTGCTAAGAAGGAGAAAAAATGACTGCTACTGCTGAACCCAGGACACATGGCTGTTTCGATTTCTTAATCAAAACGTATCTATAAAAAGAAAACCCCCAACTTTTGGACAGATATGTCACTTTTTTTTTTTTTGTCACCTTCTGTTTCTTTTGATATTCTACAGTTATGCATGGCAAAAATGCACAATATTTCCCTTCTTTTAAAAATGTCATTTTTTGTAAAATTTTTATTGAAGACTTATCTCAAACTGAATATGTATTCTAAAAATAAATGAAAAAAATCACAATTTTAGTTTTCATGCTTTTTCCATTCCTTTTTTTTTTTTCTTTCAAAAAAGGATAGGAGCTTTAGATAGAAAAGGGAACTATTTCCAGAATTTCTTATGAGAAATAATTGCCTCTGCTAATCATTGTTTCCATAAAGAAAAGGTTCTTTAGTGACACAGGTTCTGCCTTTGGAGTTGGCATCATACTGGGTAACAGCATAATTAGAAATAGAAAGATGTAATAACTCTCCAGGTTGGAACTGATCTGTACAAGATCAGTTTTGCCTCACTTGGATGTGGACTATCCATTTCTGGAGTGCAATTTAATTACATCTGTGGTAGCAGGTGGTAAGTTCTGCATCTCCCCTGACTGGCAAAGTGCCTCTTCTCCTCCTCACTCCAGTTCTCTATGCCTTTGCTAAGTTCGTCCTCTTCCTCACTGGGTCTGTCTCTGTTGTTCAGTATTTTCCTGCCTTAGCAGATATGACAGGTGGATTCTACCATTTGCTTTACTAAGAAAAGACCTGGAGCCACAGCTGCAACCAAAGAAATCATGCTGCAACTCAGAAGAGGGTACTTTTTTTCCAAGCTGCTGTGTATTAGTCAACCTTTCAGAATTAAATAACCTGACAGATGCCCCAAATTTTGCCAGCTGCTTTTGATCCCCTAGGACAGGCAGGAATGACTAGAACATGTGGCATGTCATGGGCATCTCTGTTTCCCTTGGCCAGGCCTCTCCCAGAGGTTTTGGTAACACACAAGCATCTAGGCATTACTCTAGGATGGCTTGGTGTATCATCTTTTTTTAACCTTACTGTGTTGGTGTCTTCTGGTGAGGCTGGTCCATGCCAATCATGGAGTAACTTGAAGTTTACAAGACATAGAACCTCCTCTGTATCACAATTGGAAGTGCAAATGCATGTCCTGTCATGAGAGAGGGTATGAAAATAACCTGGGATCATTTGGTGAGACATTCAAAAGCAATCTCACCACGAAGCACCTCATGAACTCTCCCCAGCTGTGGATACTTCATGGGATGCGAGCACATCCAGTTCCATGTGGAAAGATAAGGAAGACCCTCAGGGTAGCTACTATGGACAAGTTTCTGCAAACCTGTTTCCTAAAGTCCACCAAGTAAAAGACAAATCTGGAAGAAGAGAATAACTATATGCAGACCAATGTTCAGAACTCTTTCCTATGTTACAGAAGGGGTACAGAAGTATCTCCCAGTGCTTCTCACAGTATGTGTATGTGAGAAATCACCATGCTGTGGGTGATAAAATATGACACTGATGTCACTCCTAACATCTCACAAGATTTGATGAAATATAAAGAAATTTATTTTTTCTTCTTAGCTATTTGACAGCAAATGGGACTTAAATTGTCACAGATACAAGTAGGCTGGTAGGAAAGCAAGCAACATTTTAGTGTCTTGTCTATACGTTGGAGTTTATTTGTCCCTTGCAAAGCTAAGTGGCATATTCTTTCTCTTATCTTCCATTATTTCCTACTTAACTTTAGGTTCCAGTTTTGGCCTTGAACAATAACACTGTTATCAAAGAGCTGTGCTTTCAGAAAATATTGGTGCATCTTCCATAACACATTTTAAACACATGCCATTTGTTTTTCATCTCCCTTCTGGTTTTACACTCCACAAACAGGACATTTAATATGTACAATAGAATTAATAAGCATGCAATGTAAGCAGGACTTACATTCAAAATACACTTCCACAAAACAAAGGAGCAGCTGTGAAAATGTAGAGTCTGCTGAAAAATTTTTACTTGGGTATCACATTTGCTAAAAGATTTACTTTGCAATGTTTTACCTAATTTCCCAATCATTCAATTAAGCAGAGAGATAAATGACCAGATCCCAAGAGATCAGAGAAAACTATGTTTAGCTCCCCTTTATGCTTGCAATCAAGACTGTGTTCAGTTTCATGACTATTGCTATAAAGTTCATGTTTATAGGCCCTATGCTGCTGATAAATGAACAACTCTGTATTCTGCCAAATCCAATGAAACTTGTAAGCACTCTCCACATCAAGAGGATTCAGACCAAGTAGGAAATGATATCCCATTCAGAAAAGCTAGAGCAACCTATTTAGCATGGCGCTTTGAGCAACCTGATCTAGTGGAAGGTGTCCTTGCCTACGGCAGGAACAGATGATCTTTAAGGTCCCTTCCAACCCAAGCCATTCTATGATTCTATAATTCTGATTCTATGAATGGTCTTTCATCTCTGCTGGGACAGATAGCCAAAACTCATGGGTTACCAGAGCCATCAGTCTAGAGTTAGAACGAAGCACCCACCAAAATCTCTTTGAAATTAATCACATGGTAAAGATAAGGCAGAGTAAAACTCTTTTCCCCTCATATTTATGTCACACAGCCTTTATCAGCTTCATAGAATCATAGAATAGTTAGGGCTGGAAAGGACCTCAAGATCACCTAGTTACAACTTTCCTGCCCTGGTCAGGGACGCCTCACACTAGACCATGTTGCCTCTGTCCAACCTGGCCTTGAACACTGTCAGCATTTACCACTTCTTTGGGCAACCTGTACCAGTGCCTCACCACCCTCACAGTAAAGAACTTCTTCCTTGTATCTAACCTGAACTTCCCCTGTTTAAGTTTAAACCTATTACACCTTGTCCTGTCATAGAATCATAGAGTAGGATCATAGGATACTTAGGGTTGGAAAGGACCTTAAGATCATCTAGTTCCAACCCCCCTGCCACGGGCAGGGACACCTCACACTAAATTGTCGTTACAGTCCCTGATGAAGAGCCCCTCTCCAACATCCTTGTAGGCCCCCTTCAGATACTCGAAGGCTGCCATGACGTCTCCACGCAGCTTTCTCTTCTCCAGGCTGAACAGCCCCAACTTTCTCAGTCTGTTTTCATACAGGAGGTGCCCCCTTATCATCCTTTGGGCCTCCTCTGGACTTGTTCCAACAGTTTCACGTCCTTCTTACATTGAGGACACCAGAACGGAATGCAATACTCCAAGTGAGATCTCATGAGAGCAGAGTAGAGGGGCAGGATCACCTCCTTCGACCTGCTGGTCATGCTCCTTTTGATGCAGCCCAGGATACAGTTGGCTTTCTGGGCTGCAAGTGCACACTGAAGCCGGCTCATGTTCAGTTTCTCATTGACCAACACCCCCAAGTCCTTCTCCGCAGGGCTGCTCTGAATCTCTTCTCTCCCCAGCCTGTAGCTGTGCCTGAGATTGCTCCAACCCAGCTGTAGGACCTTGCACTTGGCATGGTTAAACTTCATAAGGTTGGCATCACCTCACAAGCATGTCAAGGTCCCTCTGGATGGCATTCCTTCCCTCCAGCGTATCAACCGAACCACAGAGCTTGGTGTCATCGGCAAACTTGCTGAGGGTGCACTCAATCCCACTGTCCATGCCACCAACAAGGATGTTGAACAAGATCAATCTCAACACCGATCCCTGAGGGACATCACTTGTTACTGGTCTCCAAACGGACATTGAGCCATTGACCACAACTCTTCGCGTGCAGCCGTCCAGCCAGTTCTTTATCCACCGAGTGGTCCATCCACCAAATTGGTGTCTCTCCAATTTAGAGACAAGGATGTCATGTGGGACAGTGTTGAATGCTTTGCACAAGTCCAGGTAGATGACATCAACTGCCCTGCCCCTATGGTCCATCAGTTCCATAGCCCCATCATAGAAGGCCACCAAATTGGTCAGGCAGGATTTCCCCTTAGTGAAGCCATGCTGGCTGTCACCAACCACTCTGTTGTTTTTCATGCGCCTTAGCATGCCTTCCAGGAGAATCTGCTCCAAGATTTTGCCAGGCATGGAGATGAGACTGACTAATCAAAGTTAGGGAGTATTTTGAACAAAACCACAAATACTTGCTAATGCTCTGTTGAACATCAATGCAGAATTCTCTTTTCTCCCCTGAAATTCAGACATGTTTAGTCATTGAGATAATTATTTTCTGGAGTTAGCTGTCCATTTTAAGGTAAACTACCGATCTTGTGAAAGCTTAATTGCATGGTACGTGCAACAGATCCTTCTGGAGTCAGGAATACCTTGCTACCCCTTCCCAAGAGGTTGACAAGTGTGTCAAAAGAGAGACTGAACACAGAGCTAGCACAGCCAGATACACACATCCTAAAAACACAGAGCTGTGAAGGTGGTTTCTGTTCACTGTTATGCATCAGGAGAAGGCATGGCTCAGATCTTTCTATGTCCCACCACACAGTCAATGGTTGGGAGCAGCTGGGAATAGTTTTAGCAGATTTGAGGTCAGAGAGTTCCCTGGATGTGGATGGCTGACTACCACCATTCTGAACCATCCAGGCTGCAGAATTTCTGTGGAAGCTGCAGAAACACAGATATGTTTCAATTTTACCCTACAATGAAGAGCCTTTGAAGAAACTTTCTTAGGAACTGAATAAACTCTTCATAGCCTTTTTCTTCAAACCTTCTAATTCCACAAGGTTTCTTGAGTTAACCTGGGTCCTCATGCATCGCACAAACATATAACAAAGACCTGCTCATGCCTTATTGACTTTATGATCTAAATATAATACTGATTCTGGGTTGCAGGAGTTTTTCCTGCAATTTACACCTCCTATGCTTGTGTGGATAATGGGCATGGACAATTCCAGCACCCAACAGATCAAAGGGAAATTGAATTTCCTGCAGTCCTGGTAGGCAAGATGTTTTCAAGTCCTCTTGTTCCAAACACTAATGAACAAGCAGAACTAGAACTATTCTACAGCAGTAGAATAGCAGTTCCTGTACATATTCAAGGCAAAGCACTGCGCAGTAGCTTGATGAGACCACCACCTCTCTTATTAACCTGCATTGTCTCAGTAAATTATTTTGTTCATTCATTCAGTGGCTCTAAACTTATTTATTATTTGAGGGTGACAAACCTTGAGGTTTTTTTTGTTTTAAAAGTGCAACAACTCACAAACAGGCTGTAGTAATTCTGTGATATTTCTGGCACTGCTGCTAAAAATACTACTATAATGAGAATTGACCCTTTCTTTATATTTTGATTAAGGATTCATTTCTAAAAGCGTCCTCAGGTATGGAGAAGATTGCAGATTTGGGTCTCAGATAAAAAACACAGTTATTTGACAGCACTAATATAAAATTTTCATTCATGTACAAAAGCAGGAAAACTTTAGGACTTTAAATAGACTTTCTCGGATTTTAATGTCTGTTCATAAAAAATGAAGAAAACAAGACAAATGATAGAAAAGACTTAAGACATTTTTCTAAATTTTATCAGAAATTTCTGACAAAACATATGGGAACACCTCATCTGGTTTTAATAAGCTTGAAATCATCAGCAGCAATTAACTGGCAAAACAGAATAATGTTGCATTGACAAGCAAGGGTAATTGTGCTCATTATATTGCTAGAGATGCATTTGATCAAAAAGAAAAACACTGTTTTCCCTGAAGTTCATTTACAGTATTTAGCTGGAATCAGCACTGAATTCATAGGCATTAATCAGACAAACTGCTTCACACAGAAACTGCTCACCAACCTGTGAATGCCTCGCATGCTGTCAACATGCACTATGGGTCTCCCCCTGGACGTGTGTATCTCTTTTTCCAAGGCTGACGATGCTATTTTTCCATTTCACCTGAAATACCCTTATTTATCCATCAAGAAGCAACACCAGCCTTTTCTCATTCTGCATAGTGGAAAGAAAGTGTGAGGAACAGCAGGGTGCAAGGATGTCTCTGTGAACTGCTCTTCAGAGGAAAACATATCGCAGTGAATTTACACGGAAAGAAAAACACAGCGGAACCTTGTTACTACAAAAAGTGAAAAAGCTGATTATTTTTCTATGGTGACATAATTACAGTCATACAAGAATGTGAAAGAGGCAATGTCTGCAGGGAGAGGGATCAGCTGACATAACTGGGAAAAGGATAAACTGCAGGACACAAAAATAATTTGCACAACAAAAATTGTCATAGTTTTTCTAATCTAAAGCTGGGATTTTGAGGTTTGGCTTTTACACTACTCTCTTTCTGGGATGGGACAAACTGTCTGGACCACCCTGAAAAATTACATTTCTCTTTTCAGCCAAAGAACATATGCAACCAGCAAATGGTGACTTTATAAAGGAATTGCCTGCTTTGTTTGGGCCTTGTTCTGCATATGAACAAGCACCTCACCCATTCCCCTTGTCCTTGCCTCTTATTTCTGTAATTACCTGCATTTATTGCTTACTGTGAATATGATGCATTTAATGCCTCAATTTATTCAAATGAGGTCTGCAGCTGTAGGTGCTCAGTGTTGCACCTACAGTTTTCCTTAATGGCTTGGTACTGGCTTTCTTATCCAGTGTAACCAAGTACCAGTTTCTTCCAGGGATATACAACAACCTCTTCTCCAAGCCAGCAAACTTCTGGTTGTGTCAATACTTACTTAGTGATGTCTATTTTTTGTTTAAGAAATATGTGCCAATATGATGCCTGCACCCATATTTTCAACAGAATGACATGTGGTTTGAATTATAGCTCTTATTTTACCTACTCTCAATGCCATATCTTTTTAAGCTTTTTCTGAAAAGCTTTTTTTCTGGTTCAGAATAAAGAAAGAGCATTACTCTGATTTTGTGCAAAATCAATCTTTTAATTTATAGTGAGCCCTTTAAATTTCCATTTTGTGCAAATATTTTGTATGAGAGTCACATATGCAAACATGCAAGACAATTTTTAGTATTTCATGAAGATACATGGAGGAGACAAAGAAGAGAATACGACAGGGTTCATTGCCAAATTCAAATCTGCATCTTACCAATAATTTATCAACGTGATTCCATCAAGGACAAGAATGTTACATCAGCTTAATTTAGGGTAACAAAGTTCAAGGAAAAGGCTCTGAGCCTTTTAAGCACAGAGTCCTTTTATTAAAAAAGTCAGGAGGCAGCAATTAAACTCAGTTACACTGGGATGAATGTGCCCTCCCCATGCCCAGCTCAGAGACCACACACACGCCTGATGGTTCTTGGGGGATGAATACACCCTGCTCCAGTGAAGGGACGGGTCAGTTATAGTCAGAAATGCTTTGCAGTTTTGGCTCAAAGGTGCAGCCCTGTGAAATACTTAGAGATACAGTCCTGTACCATGTAGTCTTTCCTGATGGAGTTGCCCTTTTCAGAGTATGCAGAACATTGACCCAATTTGCACAGACCCTCAGCATTAGCATAGACCCATGTCATGCGAGGTCTTTGAACATCAGTTGCCTCCAAATTCCATTACCTCTCTCCCTGCTGGGTTTTGTGCTTTAAGTATCAGACAGGGGCTAGGAGAAGAAAAGAAAAGCAAAAAACCCAGTAAGTTAAATCCTAAACCCAAATAATTAGACATGTTTTGGTTAGTTCTCCAAACTCTAATTTACTGCTGTTTCTCTATTTGACGGAATATAATCTGATTTTTTTTTGTAGACTTGACATGCAGGTCAGTTAATCCAGAGGTTCATAAGTATGAATGAGGCAGAGAGAGAGAGACAAACACCAACTTTTTATGTGTTTGTTACAGCGCTTCATCTTTGTTTGCAGCCTTGTCTGAGGTACAGGGAAATTTCAGAGACATCCTTTCTTACAAGTATGCTGAAAAAACTTCATTTGGAGAGGAAAAGAAATGCAGGACAACTTTGCAGCCTGGCAGATGAGCTTAAGGTAAAAATAATGTCTCATCCTTTGTCACTAACGAAAGGCAGACTCATAGTTGCTGGATAATTTTAGGAGGAAAACTGCTCATAGAAAAATGCTGTGTGGACAGGGGAGAGTTTTAGCTCCACACTGAAGGTAGCAGGCATTTTTAATTAACCTGGAGGTGAAGATCCATGGGCATGAAGGGAACTCATTGCTTTTGAAAATTAGATGGTGAGTGCAGGACAGCTGAAGGAGTAAAGTCCAGCTAGTTTTATTACCTAAAGCTTTTTTACTTCTTTGTGTTCAAGAGCAAGTACTTAAACTTGATGCTTAGAAAATACAGGGAGAAAGCCTATTTCTGCTATATATCTGACACTTTGGGGTGCTCTGCATCACTATTCTCTGCAAGTGAGGGCACCAGTGCTCAATGTCTGTAAAAACCTATTCGAAGGTAGGACCTACCAGTCAAAGGCAAACGGGTCTCTCACATGGACTAGCTCTTTGCTGTTGTGGGATGTTTTGCTTGTATTCATTTCGAGTAGACCACAGCATGACTCACAACATGTTAACTCTGGCGTTGCAAACTGTAGATCTGGACCTTGTTTTCATAAAGAAGCTCTTGCACTGCAAGTTAGAAGGGAGGGGAATTTGCACGGCACATATTCTGTACCACATGTGTCACCCAATATTGTACTTCAAACTAGCAGCAAAGTCTTTGCAAAATGGGAAGATCATGGACAGTTTGCTTAGGGTAGGTCTCTATTCTTTGGCATGACTGGAGTTACAAATCTGACCCCTAGTGCGACTCAGCTACTTTACATGCAACATGCACTAAGCATGTCTGTATGGTATCTCAGTAGAGTGTGCATATCTATGTTAAGATGCAGTATTTGCACTGAGACCCTGAGCACAGCATGGCTGTTTTCATTCATATACTGTTCTCATACTGGTTCTTACGCTGTGCATGTCACTGGGCACAGCTGTTTGCTTTTCAGTCCTTTTCAGCGGTGTTTGCTGCATTGGTTGGGTTTTCTTCAGAAAGAGAATTCTTACCTTGCATGATTCAGGCACACACTAGGAGTAGAAGGGAGTGAGGTTTGCGGTGCTCATTTCTTCTTCAGGAAGCGAACTTTGCACTGGCTTTCAGGGAAGTTGTATTTCTGTCCTGGTTTAGCAGTAGCAGTCATTTTTTTCTACTTCTTAGTAGCTGGTGCAGTGCTGTGTTTTGACATTCGGCCTGGGAATAATACTGATAAAACCGATGTTTTCAGTTGCTGGTCAGAATGTTTACTCTGACCAAGGACTTTGTGAGTCTCATGCTCTGCCAGGGAGGAGGGGAAGCTGGGAGGAAGCAGAGACAGGACACCTGACCCAAACTAGCCAAAGAGGTATTCCATACCACAGCACGTCATGCCCAGGATGTAGAACTGAGAGTAACCCAGAAGAGCTGAAACTCTGCTGGGGTGGGGTCGAGGTATTGGTCAGTGAGGTGTTGTATTCTCTTCCTTTGTTATTTACTTTATCATTATTATTATTGGTGGTAGCAGTAGTGGTTTGTGTTATACCTTAGTTACTAAACTGTTCTTATCTCAACCCGCGGGAGTTGCATTCTTTCGATTCTCCTCCCCATCCCTCCAGGAGCGGAGGGAAGAAAGGTGGTGGTGGTAAGTAGACTGCATGGTTCTCATTTATGGCCTGGGCTTAAACCATGACAATTTCTCACCTAGGGGCTCTTCACTCTGTTATACAGGGCTTCACAATTCACAGGAGCAAATTCTTGAGGGTAGCCCTCAGATCCATGAGTGTTTTTTTTCCAGTAGCCTTTTCCCAGGGCTTCTTGGGACTTGTCAGCAAAAAGCAGACTATAAACTGGATTTCAGATTCTCTGAAAAGCCACTTGCAGGACTTGAGGTAAGATGCAGTTGAGTAGCTGGTATGATTAGGGAGGTACCTCATAGCATTTCTTACCAGCTAAAGTTTTCCAAATTCTGATGGCTTTATGCACAGTTCTCTCACACTGGTGCAGTTTTCCTGCAAAAATCCAAAATACTGCAGGTACAAGGTAAGGTCACCACCAGAGGAGGTAGAAGTCTCTGAGCTGGAAGGAAACAGCAGAGGATAGTACTTGTGCATGCTGCTATGTAAGAGATTACTGTCAGGAAAGACTGAGCTAAATTGACACCTTCAACAAAGAAAGGACATTGCTACAGCTACATACTTTTTGAAATCCTTTCCTCCAAGCAATAGCATTACCTCTGCCTCACTAAGATTCAGCTTCAATGAGCTCTTCCTCTTTCCTAAGACTGTCCTGATGTGTAGGATGTAGCTCTGCGTGGTGGCAAATAGGAAAGGCTGTGTGTTATCTATGCTGCTGGCACTCAAAGCAATGGTGCCTAATCAGTTTATCTGTGAGTTTCACAGAGATGTTGAAAGAGGCTGGAGAGGAGCTGATCTTTGTGAGACTCCACGAATAAAGGACTTGGAGGTCCTTTATAATAGCTTTGTTTAGTCCATTTTAACATTTGATCCTGCAGTCCAGACATCTGTTTGCCATGACAAGGCAGACCTGCATAGTCTCCAGGATCAAAACAACTTCATGAGGTTGTTAGTTGTTGTTTGGTTAACTACACAGAGTTTGCTCAGGAGTGGGAACTCAGCCAAAGGGTGGCAATAAGCTGGAACTGATATACTGTGAGGCAAGAGATTTCCTTCATGTCTGCAGGATGGAAATGGCATGGACTAGATTAAGAAGACTCTGGGGGACAGGAAGGAAGGGGGTATTTTTTACGTCATCCAGAACTTCTCAGGTGCAACTGCATGCTCCCTGAGAGCAAAAACTAGCTGTTGACTTGTGTGTACAGTGTATTTTGTTTCAGAAAACTACATACACGAAGAGCAGCTTTGCCTAAGAACTGCAATTTGAATTCACGTTACCATAACAATTTTGCATGGAGCCTCGTTTCTAACCATACTTTCTCAGGGTGGAAAAATAACCCACCAGGCTTAAGTCATGCTTTTTCTCATGGTGAAAGCTGCAAGCCGAAGTGGGGATCAGAATGTAATTTTGCAGATTATCTGAAAGTGTCACCATGCTCATGTGCTCCTTTTCATGTCATTACCAATATCCACAAAAATATAGCCTGCTTTGAAAGCATTTCCAACCTTGATAAGAATAGAATTTCACCCAGGAATACGTAGATTTTAATAGTTCTGTTGTGGTTTAAGCGCAGGCCCTAAATCCGAACTACGCAGTCTATCCCCTCCCTGCCCTTTCTGCCCACCACCACCCCCCCTCCTGGAGGGACGGGGAGGAGAATCGAAAGAATGTAACTCCCACCGGTTGAGATAAGGACAGTCCAGTAACTAAGGTATAACACACATCACTACTGCTACCACGATATAATAATAATGATAAGGGAAATAACAAGGGAAGAGAATACAACTGCTCACCACTCGCTGAGCGATACCCAGCCTGACCCCAGCAGTGATCTAGCCCTTCTGGGTCACTGCCCCCTGTTTATATATTGGGCATGATATGCTGTGGTATGGAATACCTCTTTGGCTAGTTTGGGTCAGGTGTCCTGTCTCTGCTTCCTCCAGGCTTCCCCTCCTCCCTGGCAGAGCATGAGACTCACAAAGTCCTTGGTCAGACTAAACTTCTGAGCAGTAACTAAAAACATTGGTGTTATCAGCGCTGTTCCCAGACTGAAAGTCAAAAAACACAGCACTGCACCAGCTACTAAGGAGAAAAAAATGACTGCTGCTGCTAAATCCAGGACTGTATCCACCCCTTATTCCATACCATTCATGTCATGCTCAGATCCCACATTTTCAATATACCATTGCTCTTACATATATACATCCACATACACACACAGACAAAGAGATCATTCCTTAGTGCATGGACCAATCCCTATAAAGCTACTGAGTCCATTTGGTCCATGATGTTGGGTTCTATCTCTTGTAACAGTCTTTTGGGGCAGGAGAGGCTGTGTGCAGTGTTGGATCATTGCCTGCTGCTGCTGATCGTTCCTTTGCCGCAGAACTGGTCTGGTTCTATCAAAGTTCATTCTCTGTTGGGATGACGGTCAGAAGGAAGTCAAGGCCAGTCGCTGGTGACCTAAAGACATCTAGTTGGTGGGCTATAAAAGTATTACATAGCAGGCAACAGCATACAATTGAGTGCATTGGCTGTTTTCCCCCAAAATCAAATCCCCTTGAGGTATACATTGAACTTCCCCATCTTCCCGCATTACCCACCAAGTATATCCGGGTCCCTGAGCAAAAGCAATCCCATGAGTTGGTTTGCCTTTACCTGAAGCAGGAATAACCCAGACTGTCTTCCACAGCAAATTCTTTATGTGCACCACAGGAACTCTGTCCCCCTCTACAATATGTAAAAGTTCTGACTGGGCTGGGCCAGCCCTGTTGGCAGATCCTCTGGTGTTGACCAACCAGGTGACCTTTGGTAAGTGTGTATCCCAATGCTTGAAAGTTCCCCAACCCATTGCTCTCAGTGTAGTTTTTAACAACCCATTGTACCTCTCAATTTTCCCAGAGGCTGGTGCATGGTAGGGGATGTGATATAGCCACTCAATGCCATGCTCTTTGGCCCAAATGTCTATAAGGTCATTCCAGAAATTAGTCCCATTGTCTGACTCAATTCTCTCTGGGGTGCCGTGTCGCCACAAAATCTGTTTCTCAAGGCTCCAGATAGTGCTCTGGGCAGTGGCGTGGGGCACAGTGTATGTTTCCAGCCATTCGGTGGTTGCTTCCACCATGGTAAGCACATGGCGCTTGCCTTGGCGGGTTGGTGGGAGTGTGATATAATCAATCTGCCAGGCCTCCCCATATTTATACTTCAGCCATTGTCCTCCATACCAAAGAGGCTTTAACCATTTAGCTTATTTAATTGCAGCACATGTTTCACAGTTGTGAATAACCTGGGCAATAGTGTCCATTGTTAAGTCTACCCCTCGATCACCAGCCCATCTGTATGTTGCATCTCTGCCCTGATGACCTGAAGTGTCATGGGCCCACCATTATGTTGCCAATCTAAGTCCATCTGAGCCACTTCAATCTTAGCAGCTTTATCCACTTGTTGGTTGTTCTGGTGTGCCTCAGTGGCTCAACTCTTGGGTACACGGGCATCTACATGGCGTACCTTCACCACCAGGTTCTGCACTCAGGCAGCAATATCTTGCCACAGGGCAGCAGCCCAGATGGGTTTACATCTGCGTTGCCAGGTGCTTTGATTCCATTGCTGCAACCATCCCCACAGGGCATTTGCCACCATCCATGAGTCAGTAGAGAGATAAATACTGACTACTTTTCTCATTCAGCAATGTCCAAGGCCAGCTGGATGGCTTTCACCTTGGCAAACTGGCTCGATTCACCCTCTCCTTCAGCAGTTTCTGCAACTTGTCATTGAGGACTCCATACAGCTGCCTTCTATCTCTGATGCTTTCCCATAATATGACAGGACCCATCAGTAAACAAGGCATACTGCTTTTCACTTTCTGACAGTTTATTATATGGTGGGGCCTCTTCGGCACGCATCACCTCCTCCTCTGGTGACATTCCAAAATCTTTGCCCTCTGGCCAATCCATGATGACTTCTAGAATGCCTGGACGACTGGGATTTCCTATTCGAGCTCATTGTGTAATTAGTGCAGCCCACTTACTCCATGTAGCATCGGTTGCATGATGTGTAGAGGAGACCCTGCCTTTGAACATCCAGCCCAGCACAGGCAACCGGGGTGCCAGGAGGAGCTGTGCTTCAGTGCCAATCATTTCCGAAACAGCTCAAACCCCTTCATAGGCTGCCAGTATCTCTTTCTCAGTTGGGGTACAGCTGGCCTCAGATCCTTTGTATCCCCGACTCCAAAAGCCGAGGGGTTGACCTCGAGTCTCCCCTGGAGCTTTCTGGCAGAGGCTTCAGGTAGGACCGTCCTCCCCGGCTGCGGTGTACAGTACATTTTTTACATCTGGCCCAGTTCGGACTGGTCCAAGGGCTACTGCATGAACTATCTCACGTTTAATTTGCTCAAAGGCTTGTTGTTGCTCAGGGCCCCATTTAAAATCATTCTTCTTCTGGGTCACATAATAGAGAGGGCTTACAATCGAACTGTAATTTGGGATGTGCACTCTCCAGAACCCCACAGCACCCAAGAAAGCTTGTGTTTCTTTCTTATTGGTTGGTGGAGACATTGCTGTTATCTTGTTAATCACATCTGTGGGGATCTGGCGATGCCCATCTTGCCATTTTATTCCCAAAAATTGAATCTCCTCTGCAGGTCCTTTGACCTTACTCCATTTTACGGCAAAATTGGCTTTCAGCAGGATTTGGATTATTTTCCTCCCTTTCTCAAAGACTTCTTCCACTGTATCGCCCCACACAATAATGTCATCAATATATTGCAGGCGTTCTGGAGCTTGCCCCTGTTCCAGTGCAATCTGGATCAGTCCATGGCAGATGGTAGGGCTGTGTTTCCACTCCTGGGGCAGTTGGTTCCAAGTGTACTGGACGCCCCTCCAAGTAAAAGCAAACTGTGGCCTGCACTCTGCTGCCAAAGGAATTGAGAAGAATGCATTGGCAATATCAGTCGTGGCATACCACTTGGCTGCCTTTGACTCCAGTTCATAGTGAAGTTCTAGTATATCCGGTACGGCAGCACTCAATGGTGGTGTGACTTCATTCAGGCCACGATAGTCTACTGTTAGTCTCTACTCTCCGTCAGACTTTCGCACTGGCCATATGGGGCTATTAAAGGGTGAGCGGGTCCTGCTGATCACTCCTTGACTTTCCAGTCTACGGATCAGCTTATAGATGGGAATCAGGGAGTCTCGGTTGGTGCGATACTGCCGCCGGTGCACTGTTGTGGTCGCGATTGGCACTTGCTGCTCTTCGACCTTCAGCAACCCCACAACAGAAGGATCCTCTGAGAGACCAGACAAGGTGGACAGTTGCTCAATTTCCTCTGTCTCCAAAGCAGCAATACCAAAAGCCCATTGGTGCCCTTTTGGGTCTTTGAAGTTCCCTCTCCTGAGGTAGTCTATGCCGAGGATGCATGGAACCTCTGGACCAGTCACAATGGGGTGCTTTTGCCATTTCCTTCCAGTCAGGCTGATTTCAGCCTCCAGTACAGTCAACTCTTGGGATCCTCCTGTCACTCCAGAAATATAGATGGGTTCCACCCCTTGACAGCTTGATGGCATCATGGTACACTGTGCACTGGTATCTACTAGAGCCTTATACTTTTGTGGGACTGATGTGCCAGGCCATCTGATCCACACAGTCCAGTAAATCCGATTGTCCTCTACCTCCACCTGGCTGGAGGCAGGGTCCCTCTAACAGTCATCACAATGTTGGACACTTAAGTCGTGTTGAAAGGGATTATTCTTCTTTATCACAGGAGCTGGAGTAAAATCAGCTCTTCCACTCCATCTGGGAACCTGCTCACCAGAGCCTGAAGCCGCAGCTTTCATGGGATGATCAGCCTTGACCCTTGTTCTCATCTTCAATTCACGCACCCGTTCCTCCAAAGCTGAAGTAGGTTTTGCATCCCACTTCGTCATGTCTTCTGCGTGATCCTGCAGGTAAAACCATAGGGTGGCCAGTGGCGTATACCTTCTATATCTTCTCTCTCGAACAATAGGAAGCCTTTCGTTAATAGCTGAGACGTGTGTTGGTACACGTGAGGAGCTGGATAGATCAGATAGATCGTCTCTCAATTGTTTGAGATCCTGGGACAGTTTTTCCACAGCTGAGATGATGGAAGGGGTGAGATTGTCTTCGAACTCTTGGAGTTTATGAATCATTTCATACACTGTTGGTGGTACTATGTCATTCCAGGTTACTGTTGCCAATGAATGAGCATATGATGACGGTGCATTCCGTGTAAGTTTTCGCCACATGGGTCGTGTACATTCGACTTCATCTGGATCTATAGGTATACCTCCATTACTCGGCTTGATGTGATAGATCATCTCTACGATGGCTGATTCCCTCAGAGACTGGATGCCTTTGTCTAAAGTAGTCCACTTGGCCGAACGACTCATAACATCATCCTTGTACGGAAACCTTTCTTTCACAGCTGCCAAGAGCCGCCTCCAAAGACTGAGGGACTTTTTCTCTCTTGCAATTGCTTTGTCAATTCCCCCTTCTCTAGCAAGTGATCCCAGCTGCTTGGCTTCTGGACCTTCTAGTTCATGACCATCGGCCCCATTGTCCTAGCATCGGAGCAACCAGGTGATGATGTGCTCCCCTGGTTGACAGGTAAAATGTTTTCTCATATTCCGTAGCTCGGTTGAGGTCCGAGGTCCAGAAGTCACCTCTTCTTCTTCTTCTTCGTCATGTGATGATGGCTCCTGACAGGTGCTGGCCTGGGTGGTGAATACGTTGTTTCTTCATCTTGCTTCACCCTTCTTGCCTCTTTTTTGCTTTTTCTCTTGCATACAGGGGCAACTGATATTGGTATGAATTGGTCCTCTGGTTTAGCTGCAGTGATTATCACTGTGGTTTGAGTAGAGACTGTACTTGTTGCTGGGGGTGGTGTAGCTGCTGTGCTTGGAGCTGGGGTAGCTGCTCTGTCCATTGCAGCCAAAGTTTGAGTAGTGACTGTACTTGTCACTGGGGGTTGTGTAGCTGCTGTGCTTGGAGCTGGAGTAGCTGCGCTGTCTGTTGCTTTGCCCTCAGATCCAGGGACATTTTTTTTCCTTTTGAAGGTGCTGGATAGTGTTGAACAAGGCCTTTTAAGCATAGGCCAAGCCCCAGCACCTTGCCATGATTTGTCCATCTCTGGTATGACCAGGATGACAACACACCTCATTTAAGTGTTTTACTAATTTTTCTGGATTTTGCATTTGTTCGGCAGTAAAATTCCAAAGCACTGGAGGGGCCCACTGACCTAAATACTTGCCCATACTATCCCACACACCCTGCCACTCATGGCTGTCCAGCCTCGGAGAAAATCTCTTGTTCCTCCTATATCGTCGTCTAACCCCAGACAAGACCCAAACCTGACTCTGCTTAACACCTGAAATCAGATGAAATGGTTGTGGGCAAAACACAGTCTGTATGCGCCAACATGGTGATCCCCATCACAATCAGCAAACAGGTCTCAAAGGTATTTAAAGGCCATTCAAAAACTTCAAAACTCTCAAACGATGCTGTTAACAGTCTGCGGGGGAGGGGTTGGGAGGGTAAGAGAATGTCTCCTTCACAGGTTGACCACCCGAGAAGGAGAAAAAAGATGTGTAATTGCTAAGCACTTCTATTATATACCTCCCAAAGTATAAAGGTGATGGCCACACTGGGAACATAAGCCAGATCAGTTTCATGATCAATGATTCTATTGTATTACAAGTCATTACCATAAAGTACAATGAGACAAGAACCTTAGCCCAAACCCCCCAGCCGATAAACACTAACATAGCAAATACCGGCTGTAAGTAAGGTATGCTATGCTGAAACTGTGAGATCAAGAGAAACAACCTTGAGAGGCAATAAATCAGCATTGTGATAAGTGACTATTAATCCAAAACAATGAATGCTTATCACAAATACAATTAGACACACTCCAGTCAGGTCTGTTGTTATTGCAACCCTTCATGCCCCAAGTTGGGCGCCAAAAATAACTGTCATGGTTTAAGCCCAGGCCCTAAATCCGAACTACGCAGTCTATCCCCCCCGCCCTTTCTGCACCCCCCCACCCCCCGCCCCCGGAGGAATGGAGAGGAGAATCGAAAGAATGTAATTCCCATGGGTTGAGATAAGAACAGTCCAGTAACTAAGGTATAACACAAATCACTACTGCTACCACCAATAATAATAATGATAAGGGAAATAACAAGGGAAGAGAATACCACCTGTCGAAACCCAGCCCAACCAAGCAGTGAACCAGCCCTTCCGGGTAACTCCCAGTTACCTCCTGGGCATGACATGCTGTGGTATGGAATACTTCTTTGGCTAGTTTGGGTCAGGTGTCCTGTCTCTGCTTCCTCCAGGCTTCCCCTCCTCCCTGGCAGAGCATGAGACTCACAAAGTCCTTGGTCAGACTAAACTTTTGCGCAGTAACTAAAAACATCGGTGTTATCAGCGCTGTTCCCAGACTGAAAGTCAAAAAACACAGCACTGCACCAGCTACTAAGAAGGAGAAAAAAAAGGCTGCTACTGCTAAACCCAGGACAGTTCTCATCAACAGACTGTGGACTTGTTAATAAGCACAAGAAATGTAATGGATGGGAAACATGAGAAAACTCCAGAAACTAAATGTTGTGAGGATTCATCTTCTTGAATGGTGATTCATGCATGCAATTCCCATGAGTATTACCAGGAGTTATGGGTATAAATCCTAGCACATCAAAAGGGGAATATAACTCCTAGTGGTTAGGAATTAAAAGCATTCTGAGGGGCGCAGAGTCTCATCTTAAGACACAGAGTCACTATGTGCATCTAAATCCCTAAACACCGAGATGTGAAGATGTTAGTATCACAGTGGTAACAATGACTATGCAGCTTCTGGTGCTTTTGATGTTGTATGACAGACACCTCTTTCCAAACTAGTGATTTAAAATTGCAGGTGCCTGGTGCTTTAAAATTGCAGGTGCCTGGTGCTTTCAGTTTTCATCCACCCTGTAACCCTGGAGATGGTTTCACTAATACAGCACTTCCCAGATGTTTGGATTACAGGTGTGCAACAGAGTTCTTATTGATGAGATTTAAATTGGGTTTTTTTGGTACTTCTTATGATAGGAGCAAAGATAACCACATCAGGTCATATTTTTCATTATCACACAATCTTCCTTTCTTCATTGCATTACTGATGCTGTTTTTAATTCTTTTAACCTGTTTTTGATGTTGTACATATATTTATGTACAAGGTATGTCCTTACCTTGAACCAGGATAGTAGTTTCTGTCTTCATTCACTTGTAAGCACTCTCACTTATTTTACCAGTGACTGTTAAACTACATTATTAATGACTTTATTTTGTTTGTTTGCAGTGCATCTACATGTTAGGATTGTTTATTTTTTCTAGTTTTGAAAACCTTTGAATGTTGTCACCGCACCTCCATATATTTTAAAGTTTGATGGCTACTCTAGTTCCCATTTATATTTCTGAGGTTTACTTCATGCCTTTTTCGCTTGTCTAATAGGGGATGCCAACAATATTTTGGTTGGAGTGAGATTCATCAACATCAGATGAATCATATCTTAAAAGTGTCTCTTTGTCCCATTTGATTCTAAAAGGAGTCCAGAATAATTGGCTCAGATGATGATGGGAACTCTGTAGGCATTTGCAGTCAGATGAGATGACTCCTACCTTGCGTGCCAAATCCAGACATTCAGAAAAAATGACTTAGAGCAGCCAAAACACTGAAACTCACAGAAAAGTGGCATAATCCATATATAGATTAAGAAAGAATTCAGGTGACCCACAGACTCAACCATTTCTATTTTCTTTTGCCATTCCCATCAGTTGATTTGCTTTTCTCATGACTTCTCCAAAAGGGGGAAGGGGCAGACATTTATTGAATCCACAACGCCAGTGAGTATGTTTCTAGCTTTCTCCCAAAAGATTATCAACCTAAGGCCCCAAATATGCAGTAACTAGACTAACAAAAATGATCATCTCACAGTGAAAAATCTGGCAACTTTGTAGGAGCAAAAATTGTGCTCTGAAAGAGGTATTTCCCCACATGCATACACATAAACATATTTATAAACCTGGAACTTCCCACACTATCACATTTTCTCTGAATTTTTAATGTATTACAAAGCACCCTGAAATAATTCTAGGATTTCTAGTTCAATTCTTGTAATCTAGAAAGCCAGACTGGTATCTGAAAGTGCCTCATGGTCACCAGGTCCTCTACATTGATGTACCCAGCTTGCAACTGTGAAGCATTTTTTATACTATATGGAGAATTTGGGGTAGTTGTGCTTAACTTCCCTTAAGATACGGTCAGCTCCACCAAATTTAAAACTCATGGTTTTGAGGCAAAAATGCCATGGTGACGTTCATAAAGTCATATGGGACTCATGTAACTTTTGCCCCTGCTTTTAAATGTCTGAGGCCCACAGACAAATATAAATTTATCCATATAGGGCTATAGTATGAATTAAATAAATAGGTACTTTCCATGATGCTATGTGGAACAAGCAGCAAAACAGGCAGCCCCCTTCTAAAAGGACTGCAGGATGCCAGACCAAAATATGACCCAAGTACCCTTAAAATGAAATAAATCCATCCCTAATCACTATCAAAGTGCTGAGTTTGCAGTAGATATTTCTCTTATCAAGACCTATAGCTGGATGTGCTGATATAGGTAATTTCCCAGGCATTTACTTGCCAGAGAAAGAGGTCATCTAGGGGGTAAACTGTTGCCTGGAAGATGAAGAGCTGTGACCCAGCAACTAAATAAGTGTAGGAAAAGGCCTGCCTATACAGCAAAATATTACAGTTATATATTATAATTCCTGAAAATGCCAGGGAGCTGGATTCACAAGACTCTTTCAGCTACACATCTCTATGTCTTATATTAGTCAGGTGAAGTTCCCGACGACTGGAAAACAGGAAATATAACCCCCATTTTCAAGAAGGGGAAAATGGATGACCCGGGGAATTACAGACCAGTCAGTCTCACCTCTGTGCCTGGCAAACTCTTGGAGCAGATTCTCCTGGAAGGCATGCTGAGGCACTGGAATGGGTTGCCCAGGGAGGCTGTGAGTGCTCCATCCCTGGCAGTGTTCAAGGCCAGGTTGGATGAGGCCTTGGATGGCATGGTTTAGTGTGAGGTGTCCCTGCCCATGGCAGAGGGGTTGGAACTTGATGATCTTAAGGTCCTTTCCAACCCTAACTCTTCTATGATTCTATATTACACCCCTCCACCTACACCAGCTGCAACATTCGCCTTTATGAAAATAACCCTAAAGAGTATTCATTAAGAGAATGATACTAGAAATAAGCACTATCAGTGCTCAGGTTTGTTATCACACCAGCACCTGCCATTTTCAGAAAACAAAATATAAGCCGTGGAGTACTATATTTTGCTTTTTCTTCCTATTACTGAATGAATTACTTTCCTAGTTATTCCACTGTCATTTTTACTGCCAAGGAGCAACCTGAATTTGCATTTTCCTCAAACAAGAACCAGCTGAACACAAATTTCTTTTGTAGCCTCTTGAAGCACTGCAGTGAGTGAATCCACATTTCCTTTTATCAAGTACTGAAAGTAGAAACTTGGCCTTGGGAGTCACACTCAGCTACTGCTGGCACAGAAGCACTGCTGGGTGACATCTGTCATCAGCCACTGCTGAGCTGAAATATTCAGTTCCTAGCAGCAAGTTGTACATTAAACAAGCAAGCAAGCAAAAAACCAGCCAAACAAAAAGACTTCCAAGAATTCTCCAAAAGCAGTTTGAAGCAGAAGTGAATTTGAGAAAATTTAATATATTTTCCAGCCACTCATCCATCAGAAAAATTCACCTTAAATATCATGTGAATTGTGCACTGAGCTCTGCACAGATTAGTTTGAATTACAACGTAAAAAATGTCAGGCAGCAATTCTAACAGATCTAATTGTGGTCTATAGCACTTGTCCAGACAGAGGATTTTAAGTGGTACTTTAATCAAGGGGAAATGCGTGGTAGACACATGCCTTTTAATTCCTTTATACATCTCTCCTAGAAAAAGATGTATAAAGAAAAATTGTCTTGAAAACTCAGCCAGAGGAATTCCAGAAATAAGGTAAACATTTATAATATTGAAAGTGATTAATCGTAGTGACAAACATCCAGCAAAATGTGGAACTGTCTAGCTTTTAAGGCCTTCAAATCAAGAATATACAGTACATTTTAACATCACAAAATGCTGAACTTTACACCACCTTTAAATTAATAAGGTGATCTGCTCTGAGGTGTTCAGTATGTCAGATCTAAGGTTGACTTACACTTGAAGCGCTGACTCCATGAAAGCAAAGGGGTGCACATGGCTCTGTGACTGCCTCATGAGATGGATCAGTTTGTCCAGAGCTTTAAACCCTGGGCCAAAAATGATTTAGAGACCAAATGTTTTTGGTTTAATCTGAAGCTGTCTACCTCAGAAAGGCAGATTATGTGTTAGGCAAGACATGCTTCAGCATTTTCTATATATCCTCAGGGCCCCCTGAACATATCTGTTTAAACATTTTGTCATCCATTGCTATGGGATCCATGGGTTCCCTTCTTGATTCACCTTAGACCTTTGATAGGGTCCCAAGCATGCTGGTTGTCCCACTCTGTTCCCCTCTCCCCAGAACCAAATCCATTTGTCTATTTAAACCACAAGCTCTGTGAGCAGGGCTCTGATCCTTGGCTTGATGCAAAGTTTGTCCTAATAACACTCCTAACAGATAAGACTATAAAACATTTCCATCACAGCTTTCTCTTTCATGAATTCTAAATAAAAATATATAAATAAATAAATCCTACTGCATCTCCAAAAGTGAAGTTAAATGCCTGATTAGAGGGCAACAAAATACTTTTTGTAAAGAACAAAAACCTAGCTATATTTAAAAAAAGGTATAAACCTGCTGTAGGTAAGAGTGTAAGTGTTGACATGAGTATGTTAGGCTGAGGTTTAGAACATTATTCTTTGCTCTTATTTACCAAATTTCTTACCCACCATATTATCTGCCTTTTCAGATGTGTACTGCTTTTTATTTTTAATTGGTCTTATTTACCAAATGACTTACTCATTAGACTATCTGCTTTTTCAGATGTGTTCTCATTTTGATTTCACTGTGAAGAGAACTAGCATAACAAAATAGTGACACACGAGGCTTTCTCAGCCTTTGTCCCTTTGACACAGTGTCCACTGTTCCAGCAATTTAGTAAATGGCCCTTTCTCCCTTATGTGGTCTGCAATTCAACTTTGCTATCTCCTTGCTCAGCATGTAAGGAGCGTTGACCGTGACGGCTGAGCTAGAGATGCCAGAGACTGTCTCCTCTACACCTTGCTGATGCGTGTTTCTGTCTTTGGTTTCTATCTTTGCCAAAGGTACTGTTTGAATGACTTATGTCCCTTTTAAAGGAATAACTTCACCACCTGAAATGGTTTGTAACACTGCATTTCTTTTCTCTAGGCTGACTGCTGTGGCAAGATGGTCTCATTCTCCAGATATCTGAAGCATGGAGTCAGCAGCAGAGCAACAGAAGCTGCCAGGGGTATTTAGTCTCTCTATGCTAAATATGTTCTTAACTCTCCTACTGGAGCGTACTTGAGAAGATGCTCACCACAGCCAGAGCCTTTTTGTAGTGGTGTTAAGTGTGGCTCAAATGCCCCACAGAAGATGGGGCTGCCTGTCACAGGCTGGAGTCTTAATGTGGGAGTCCACACAGGCAGTGGCTGTCACTGGAGATGGATACTCGTCTCCACTGTCACAGGAACCCCACACAATGTTCCCACACAATTCCCATCTAGGTAGGGCAGAGCCATGTGATATCTCTCACAGCCACCCACTGCAATGGCACACTACTGTGCGCACACCCTGCAGACCCCAGTTTGGCATGCCTGCACTGCCATGGAGCAGTAAGGGGCAAAATTGCATCAGTTGTGGGATTTTTCACATTTAACCTCATCTTCATGAGCATTCTTCACCTCTTGGTGCCTTTGAATTTGCAATTGAAGCCCCTGAGATGGGAACAAAAAAGGCAGCTTTTGTGTGAAGAACAGTTAACTCTGTACAGTAGGTTGGAGGTTGAAGTTATTGTTTCCTTATACAATGAAATCCATTTTTTTTTCTGAATAAAACCCAGCTGTTTGTACTAACTGCTTAAGAGCCCTCTAACATTTAATCTAAAGAACATCTTCAAGTGAAAGTTTGCCCCAGACCTTCTGGCAGCCAAAAATCTAGAATAGAAAGGATGTACTTTTCTAAAAAAAAAAAAAAAAATAATAATAAAAAAATCTCAGTGTATTCTTGAGGAAAGCAAATAATTTTACCCCAAAATTCTAATAATTAAAAATTCTGGAGAAATTAGCAATAATTATAGACTCTGTTGTTCAGAGTTTTTTTACTATGTTTATATAGATCTCAACATACTACAAGCCTTTCTATAGTTTCAGATCTCTGGAAGTAGCAAACAAGTCTTAGCAAAGTATAAACACCCTTAATATTAATTAAAAAATACCTCACTCCTGCCCTATGAATCCAATGTAATAACAGAAAAAAAGAAAAATGGTGGTAGCAAATATCAATAGTCTATGCTTCAGGATACTTCAAAACATTGTTTTACTAAAAGCTGGATTCATTTACAGCTTGAAACAGGCAGGCTGAATTTTAATGCATTTTACCCTCTTATTGTTTCATCTAATAAAAATGTCCTTAGCTCATGACAAACACAATGATGAAAACTGATGGCTGGATATGCAAACTTTGACCCACAGCAATACCTTACTATGTCACCAGCCGGGAAAATTCCAAGCAAAAACATTTTTGACAATAAGCAATAAAGGAATAGCATTCCAGGGAGGAAATCACACTTGAGGCTGACAGCTAGGCGAGAGATTAGAAAGGAGAGAGTGAATTTTAATGACCTGGAATTCTCCGGAAGATAAGTATCAAAAAATTCCAACAAAGAATACAAACACGATAGAGCCCAAATACTCATGAAACTCTAAGGGCCTTAAAAAAAAAGGGAGAAGTTAAGTAATGTTATACTGCTCCTCTGCTGCGTACAGTGTATTTAAATATATCGTTGCTAAATTTAAGAAGGAAAGCTTCAGTTGATCTTCTGTCTCTTTTCTGTCACTTATGAATTTTTCTGGAAGGATGATTTCTGATTAATTACCCTCCCAAACGAACTCTATCTCATCTTGACACCACTGGAGCTATATCGACACCCCTCATTCATTTAGACTGTCAGTGCCCATTATTGAAACTGTCACTGCTGGGGCTGACATCAGATCCTGTCCTCTTAGTTACATGACATATAACTGAAGTATAAAAGCATTTTGCAGTCGGGTGGCAAGGCAGAAGCTACAGTGAGGGATGAGCAGCTGAAACACCACCTTTTCCTGCAAGAGCCCCAGATCTCTTTCAAATAAAGAGACAAATGAGTGACCAAATGAGGCAGGTCAAAGGCACACTTAGATCAGCATCCCCTTGCTCACATGGCTAGCAGCAGATGTCTGATAGAAAAAGGAAAAGAGAGCAAGCACATCACTGTTTCGCTTGGCATGTCCAAAAGTTGTATCTTGGAGGACTGTAACTCTGCTGGACTTTTGTTCCATTGATTTGCCTTTCCTTATCATAAACTTGAACAAGATTTCTTGCGCCTACTGAGACATTTGTCCAGAGAAAGATAATGTCTTTCACCCAAAGATAAGGAGATGACAATCTTTTGAAGTCAGGAATCAGAAGAAGCCCACCAGACCTGCAGCAGAATCAGTACAAAGATCCCAAGCTTGGTGGCCAGGGTCCCCATCCAGCTTGTGCCCTGGTTTAAGAGCAGTCTAGGGGACATACACATGTATGCATGAGTATGCAGAGATGAACATGACTTGTCAAATCAGAGCCCAAATGTCCATCTCAGTCAAAGAGGATTCCTCAACTAATATTCTTCTAATCTTTCTTGTCTAAAAATCCACATCTGCCTGAATTCAGAGCAGAAGCTGAAGGTGTTTTGAGGGCTGAGGGCTGAAGGCTGATGAGACTGTTATAACAATTAAAAGCACCAGGACCAAGCTCAGGAATGTTGCATCCCAACTAGAAGGAAGTGCAGAAGGAGGGCCAGGAGACCTCCTTGGATGGATAAGGAGCTGCTCAGGAAAATTCAAAGGAAAAAAGAGGCTTATAAAAGGTGGAAGCAGGGACAGGTGGCCTGGGAAGAATACAGGGATGTTGTCCTGGAAGCTAGGGACCAGGTTAAGAAAGCTAAGGCCCAGTTAGAACTGGATGGATTGCCGCATGCAAAGAGTTGTGGTCAATGGCTCAATGTCCGGCTGGAGACCAGTAACGAGTGGTGTCCCTCAGGGATCGGTGTTGGGACCGGTCTTGTTCAACATCTTTGTCGGTGACATGGACAGTGGGATTGAGTGCAGCCTCAGCAAGTTTGCCGATGACACCAAGCTCTGTGGTTTGGTTGATATGCCGGAGGGAAGGGATGCCATCCAGAGGGACCTTGACATGCTTGTGAGGTGGGCTGATGCCAACCTGATGAAGTTTAACCATGCCAAGTGAAAGGTCCTACAGCTGGGTCAGAGCAATCCCAGGCACAGCTACAGGTTGGGCAAAGAAGAGATTCAGAGCAGTCCTATGGAGAAGGACTTAGGGGTGTTGGTCGATGAGAAAATGAACATAAGCCAGCTTCAGTGTGCACTTGCAGCCCAGAAAGCCAACCATATCCTGGGCTGCATCAAGAGGAGCGTGACCAGCAGGTCGAAGGAGGTGATCCTGCCCCTCTACTCTGCTCTCATGAGACCTCACTTGGAGTATTGTGTGCAGTTCTGGTGTCCTCAACATAAAAAGGACATGGAACTGTTGGAACAAGTCCAGAGGAGGGCCACGAGGATGATCAGGGGACTGGAGCACCTCCCGTATGGAGACAGGCTGAGAAAGTTGGGGCTGTTCAGCCTGGAGAAGAGAAGGCTGCGTGGAGAGCTCATAGTATCTGAAGGGGGCCTACAAGGATGCTGAGGATGGACTATTTATCAGAGACTGTAGTGACATGACAAGGGGTAACGGGTTAAAACTTAAACAGGGGAAGTTTAGATTGGATATAAGGAAGAAGTTCTTTACTATGAGGGTGGTGAGGCACTGGAATGGGTTGCCCAGGGAGGCTGTGAGTGCTCCATCCCTGGCAGTGTTCAAGGCCAGGTTGGATGAGGCCTTGGATGGCATGGTTTAGTGTGAGGTGTCCCTGCCCATGGCAGAGGGGTTGGAACTAGATGATCTTAAGGTCCTTTCCAACCCTAACTATTCTATGATTCTATGATTTTATGACCCAGACACTTCACATAGGGCACCACTGACTTGCCAAAAAGCTCTAGAGAGATTATTAAGGTTTCTTGTGGACATTTGTCCATGAAGGTACTTGGCTTTAATTCCCTTCACCAGATTCTACATTTCCTAAGTACTAGCATTTACTGAACATTCTTTTCTTACAGGGGGTGGGGGTGAGAGGGTGGAGGGGGAGGGGGTGGAAACGAAAAAGAGTAAGAATTGTACAAAAAAATAAATCCTGCTTTTGTTCTGGATAAAAGTAGGTCAGTGTTTTCCATCCTTACTGTCAGTTTTCTGCAGTGTATTTCATACAAAGCATCATCATTCCAGCAAAAGGTCTTTATAAAGTGAGCTTTGACAAAACAATTGTATATTTTTTATTGCCAGAAAGGCTTTGGCATCTGTCACTGCCAGGGAAGATTTCAGATCTAGCTAGAATTTTCATCTCTCACAATGACTTGGCCTATATTGTCTAGATCTAATAGATCTGATGTTTTAAAACCTCTTGTGCAGTAAAGCACTATAAATTGCAGCTGTTAGAAATCCCACTCCATGTAAAACTTTCAGTGGGAGCAGTATAAATGTTTCCACGATTTATCTTCACCCGGCACCCCCACAACCCCTCAGTTCTCTTGATTCAGAGTCAAGAAAATAGTACCACAAGAGAGCTGGAGCATGCCAAAACTAGTACCCCATGGGACAAGGAGGGTGCCAAGAATACAGACTATTGTGGGCAGGGGGCATGACAGAGGTTCTGATGAAAGAAATCAGGCAGTATTTTTACCAGAACTGGGGAACAAAGACAATTTTTTTCATTTCTCCATAATTTCCAACAACTGGTAAACCAAGACCCTTTTCCACACACATTTCAGTCCAATTACACACAGAAAAAAAAAAAAAAAAAAGTGATACTTGAAATTTAAAAATAAAGAGAAAAATATCCATAATATTCTTGTGATCTTTTGCAATGTGCATATAATCAGGATCAGCCAAGGCTTATCACGTGCACACAAAATATTCATTCCAGAGCATTTACTCCATTGTAGTGACACATAATCACTGCAAAGACAATGTCTTCACTTACTCCACTCTTCCCTCTTCATTAGGAATATACTGCATCTGTAGAGTCGCTGGGCCCCTTACTTGTTTGATGAAAGAGGATCTGCAAGTATAAGATGCAGCTGGGGTAGATGCTTATCATTGGTTCTCCAGTCACATCATCCTTAAAAACAAATATATGAGACACTCATCCACTGTTGATACATAAAACAAGCACAGAAGATCTACATTAGGCACAGAAACAAAAGAAAAATGGACTGAGAGGCCCAGAGCTCACTAACATCCTTACTTCAATAGAAGTGGGGTGCAGGACTGATCAGCAAGACAGGAAGAGTTGAAAAAGAGGCATGCATGAGAGAGAGAGCACAGGAGACCTGCACTGGCAAATGTAACAGACGGATGAAGGACCACAGGGCTGAAGTCAATGGGTTTATCTGTAGAAGTATTAGTAAAGGCGTTGCAATCTGGCCTGCATATTTTCACTGAGGTTCATACTTTTGGAGGAGACGACAGAATAAGACCTTAGACGGAGAAAGGGAGGAAAAGCAGAGGGGGGAAGTTCAGCACATCCCTCAGCTTTGGAGACAAGGCAGGAGCCAAGGCACAGCCATAAACTAGTTAATCCCAAAAGCTTCATCTGAACTGTCCTAAACCAAACATGCCATCAGAAAGCATACCTGCAGCCCTGTAATAGCTCAGCATTGCTCACAATGGCCACAGCATATCCAGCAGAAGAGCAAGGTTAGTCAGTAAATCAATGTTATGTCAAATCCCAAAGTCAATCTGAGTCTGATTCATCTTGAAAACACAGCTCCCATGTCTTCAAACACAGCCAAATTCTTTACAGGAAAAAAGTCTGTGCTTCCCTGGGTGTTGTAAACAAGCAAATAAGTCAAGAAAAACCAAACACAATTTGGCAGGATATAATACTTGTTGGAGATAATCCTACCTGCTGAAATTTCCTTTTAACCTCAGTGAAGACTCCAGTAGATGCTAAGTATAATCAGGACGGATACCAATTCTCTCCCACTGGAAAGCAGAGTGAACAGTTTTCAAAATATTCTTTTGTCTCAGAGTACAGCAGCGAAGGAAAAGTTCTAGAAATAGTTACTTTGTGCAATTTTCTTCTGAAAAGCAGACTGGGTGATATTGGCTGTGGTAGGTTCCCAGAGTACTAGCAACATAATTCAGCCCATGCTTTTCAGGCCATGGGGAACGAGGATGTTCCCAGGTAGGGGGACTGCAGATTTCCACAGCAGGAGTTGGTCCAGTCTCTCCTGAACCCACAGCGGGTTGGGAAGGACCACGGTAAAGCTGTTGTCAGTGTTTTTTACCAGTTGAAATTACCTCACTACAACTTCTGCCATGCCACCTAGCTTGAAAATGGCTCTCAAGTATTACAGGATGGGGGTGATTGCTGTGGTCATCTAAAGATACATTTTATCAGTAGATTGTCCCAAGATTCCACAAAGAAGTTTCCTGGAAATGCCTATTATGTTACACAAAGTGTTTATTCAACTTTAATTGAAATTCTGATAATGCATTAATTGTAATTTTTGTTGAAAACCAGCATGAATTTCCTGATGATTAAAGGACTGATATTGCTATTCCTAATTATCATTTGTAGTATGGAAGGCTGCAGTGTGATTCCCCCTGCAGAAGCAGGTGCAGTATATACACACCTGAAGAATCATCCTTGGCTCTGGAAAACTTAGAAACCTAAACACACAGTGCAGATAAAAAAGCTACCATTATCTTCCTTCTCCAGATGGGGAACTGAGGCACAGAGAGATTAAGTGACTTGCCAACATCTGTGGAAGAATGGAGGATTAAACCTTGATCTCCTGAGTCCAAGTCTGGTGTTCAGTCACCAGACCAGCCAGAACAGTATGTTCCTGCTAATGTGTTATTGCTATCGTCTGCTCCGTGGTTTTTCCTACCCATTTCTACCTAATGCCTTTTCAAGGTAGCCCTTCAGGGACTGTTACTTATGTGGGTCAGGGCTTGATAACAGCCATGCCAAAGAGGGACATACTGTTTCTTCTTGTGGGCACCACTGGCTTGGCTGGCAGGTTCCACTGCTGGGTGGCATCGCAGGAGCAAGGACTCACAAAGTCATTTCTACTTCAAGGCAGAAAAGCCTGCCATAAAATCAGTAGGCAGAAGGGAAAGAGTAGACTGTTTGCTGTGGCTCTCACTGCATCTGCTGTTGCAATCCTAGAGAAGCCAAAAAGAAGGCTTGTAAGATGAGACTGTAAGACAAGAAGGAAAAAATCTTGAAAGCTGTACACTGGATGGATTCCTGGACTCTCAGTATTTATTTCTTGCTCTACAATACCACCTGCAGGCCCCAGTCCAGGGCTGGATGCTGCTGAGAAAAAACAGTCTTATAACCCAAGTGGACAGGCCCCAGCCAGCCCTCAACCTCCAAGGGAGCTTTTCCCATGGCTAGGGAGGTTTTGGATGATGCTCTGTGCACACTGTCAGACAAGTGTACCCCATGCTGCATCATTACATGCATTGTCCAAAATGGTCCCCTCAACTCAACCAAATACCTTTCAAAAAACTCTGAATGGAGAAGGTCTGCAATGAAAATAAGTCTGAAAATGGTTTTTGAGGTGAAAAGCTGCAGGAACCAAGTAACAAAGTTATTTCCTGCACTGGTTGCAAAAGGTCCTTTGTCCTCCACCAGAAAGAGATGCCTCAGCATGTGGACCCCAAATAAGACTGCCCTGCTCCCTCAGCCCATGCCAAAATGGGGGGGAGAGTGGGGGAAGGTGCCACAGCCAGGCCCTCTCCTCAACGCCTGTCACCCTGATTGCGGTGGGTGAGAGATCACAGGCAAGCAGCGGTATCTGCTCAAGAGACATCAGATGGCTTTGGAGCAAGGGTAATCCATTTAATTCTAGAGAAGTTTTTCCACTCAGAGATCATACACAGTGCAGATCACAGAAACACATGCAAGCATGAAATTTTGTTTTTAAGATTTCTTTTCCTGGGGCTTCCATGTAAAGTGGCAGTGAATGGGAAAAACTATAATCATGACAATTACAGAGGGGTATTTTGCTAAGCATGAAACTTTGAAAAAATGTTTAGGGAAAAGGGAGGTAAAAAAAAGGCAATTTTTGTCCAGTTGTCTTGTTGCACATTAGACATCACATCACATAAGTGACTTTAAAAGTACTAATAGGCTTTAAAGTACCCAAGTAAAAGAAAAAATAAATGTTTGAGTTTGAACTACTTTTCCTGCTTTGGCTTTTTTAGTGACACACCGAGTATACAAATGCAGAAAAAGCCTGCACCCTCCTAAATGCTGCAAAACACACACTTGTGCTTTTAGCATGAAAAGACTAGGAGACACACATTAGTATTTCTGGGATTATAGTGAGAAAGCAGGAATGATAACTTTGATGTTCTTAAAAAAAAAAAAAAAAAAAAAAAAGGTGAAAAGACAGAAAGCCATGAGTGTTTTTTTTCTTGGCAAAGCCCCCCCAGAAAGAGCTAGCATGGAAAATGAATTCCCTCTCATCTTCCAGAGAGGTAATTCCTCCCTTTCCGGCCTAAGTTCACTGACATGGCTGTGTGGGAAGCTCAGATGCTGTGTGTCTGAGCCCTGCTTAGCCTGTGGATAAACAGAGACATTAGTTTCTACAACAGGCAGTCACTTAAAAGTTCTTCAGTAGCAAATATTTCCTGCAAAATGAATAGGCATTGTACATTCAGAAATGTAAAATAGAACCATGAAATGCATGATCTCTGCCTTGATGATCACAAAGATAGTAATTTGAACTCTGGGGAAGGTTTCTAACTTGCTTGTTGTTAAAGCTGGTCCTTTCTTGATGTAGGTCTCTTCTGATATAACAACAACTTCTTAGAGGTTTTCACAACTGCTTTATTCGTAACTGCAGCGTCCCAATGGCTTTGAGTAACAAATAGAGTGTCTGATAAAATCACAGCCATAGGATTCATGATGCTAAAAAAATTGCTCTGAAATTTTTCAGCTGTCCTTATTTGAGAGGCAGGGGTTTTAGTGCTGAACTAGGAGGAAAATGGCATAATGCAGAAAGTCTGAAAGGGTTTACCTTGATTTTGTAGCATTGCAGCATCCTTTTGGGTCTCTCATCCCTGCGTCACACAATGCTTAGCTGTGATCAAAGATGTGGGCGCTACACTCAGCTCCTCCAGATCTAGAGACAATCAGCAAAATAATTTGTCAAATTGTCAGAACTTAACAGACGTGGTAGAAGATCAGACCAGGGAAATCTGGATAGACTGTGCCTTCACCCAGTCCTAATCTCACCACTGGAGGCTGTAAACATGATGGGTAAAGTGACAGTCTGGCTACAAATCTGTCTGGCAGCTTCATTAGACATCTTTCGCCTGAATGATTAAACTGCATTTAAGACTCACTTTCATTTTTTCAAGTCTTTTGTTTAAATTAAAAGGTCACATTTTCAAGTGAATGATCCACTGCCCTCTTCAGTCTCCTGCCACAATACAGTTACATTACTACTAGTGTTTCACAAAGCGCTGTGAATAAGATCCACACACACCAACAAATGTCACAGTCAGCGGAGGTTACAGAAAGGGGTTTTTGTCTGTTCACTATATGCCACAGCAGGGATACAAGCTTGAAAAGTCCCCCAGCCTCGAACTTGGGCTATTTCTGCTGTGCACCAGGGGACTTGCAAAGAGGACTTGCTACTTTTGCAAATTTATTAAAGCAGCTGGCTTTGCCTGGTGCATCTCGCTCCACCTTGTTTTTGTTGCTTCCTCACCACTAAAAAACTGAAAGGGATTTTTGATGGTTAGACAGAAAAAAAAAAACCAACCAAACAAACCAGGACCTGCGATCTGGGGTCTAATGCTGCCAAGTGCTGAGTGCCATCTGTTCCCACTGGCTCCGAGCGACCGCAGAGCTGCTCCAGAGCTCACGGGATGGGGCCCCGTCATGGTGGAGCCTGACGGAGCGGGGCAGCTCTCCAGAAGATGTAACACAGCATCCTGGGAGAGCTCCCAGTTTACACCTCTGTGTCTCTGGCCTGCAGACAGAATGCACTTAACCTGCCGCCCTGCAGCCAAGTGCTTCTCTGAGCTCTTGGAAAATGCCAAGTGCACTCAAAGCTGAGAGAGATGTCCTGGCTGTGCCTGAGACTTATGTACGCTCTGTTTCTAACTAAATACAGACAAGGAATCCCTTATTACCTGTGCTGGGAGGTGATGATGCGCTGAGTATTGCAATTTCTTATGTGACACTGATGCAATTGATGCTGGTTTTTTTTTAAAAAAAAGAAACACAATCCCCCAACCTCACTCATACTTTTCCATAGGTTTTCGCTTGGAAGAGTGCAGCGCAGGGATGAATTGGAGGGTCAAGATGCGGAGTAGCTGTTCCTGATGAGGGTGATGGCTGAGCTATGTGCTCCTCTCAGGTGAAAAGCAGAAAGCAAGGGAATCAAATAAAAAAGACTGAAAGCAAAATGCTGTGTCACTGCCTCAGAGGAGTCCTTGCTTCTTGCTGACAAGTTTAACTCCAGCATGAAGGGGTCAGTTGAGTGGCTGGTACAAGAACCCACTTTACACCAAGGGGGTGTAAAAGTTGACTGAATTTTTACTACATAAGATGAGCCTCGCAAATGCTCTGTTATAGATGAGAGTACTCTGCCCACTGAACTGTTACATTCCCTAAACTGCAAGTCTGTTAACGAAGAACATTATAAATGTGACTTAATAAACTGAACTGTAGCTTGGTTTGCAATATTCATTGTGTCCCGTGTCCAACATGCTTCCTCCCAAATCTTTTTTCTATAAATCATATTGCATAGGAACTTTGGCTGTGAAATTGTATACAAAAATGTATTTGGTAGAGGGTTACTTCCCTTTAGTTTCATGTACAATTAAATCCTCAATAATCACTGAGGCTTTTAGAAGTGGTGGTGACATCATAATCTCCCAGATACAGTGTTTCATTTGGATCGCAATGGAATTCAATCGATAATAAGCACAGGTATATACTGATACTGCAAATACAACCCTGCCTGCCTGCTGCATTTTTAACTAATTGCAAGGGTCAAAGGCTGGTTAGGTATAACATGTATGTTATTACCCTAAAATCAAGCTGGCTTTTCTGACCCACCAGCACAGAAGATGCTAATATCCTGTAGTGTAACATTTGCTTTAGGCCTACATTTTTTTAATTGATATGCCTAAGATTCACATGCATGTATTGACAGAAGAATAGATCCTTTAGCCAGTAAATCCTTGACATTTTTATATCATACTGTAAGCCAAATTATCCTCCTTTTCCTCTGTTCCTCAATCAGAAATTTGACAGGCAGAAGAAAATCCAGCATACACAGTAAAATTTTCCAAGTTGTGTGGATTACTGTGAATAAGAACAGCAAATACGATCCAGCAACAAGTAAGAATATTTTGGATATCAACAGAGCTAAAGTAGTGTTTAAGGCTTGTCTGAACGGGCTTGCTTTTGTAAAGCCAGAGGACATTATGCAGTTAATTTATAAAAATTAAATAAAGTTATCTTTCTTTTCCATTACCTAAGAGAAATACTTCTGAATGACCCTTTCCTTTTATTCACACAGCCTATGGTTTTTTCACAACTAGCTGACTTTGATAGGCACAACCATTCCAGTAAGCCCTCAGTTTGTGCTGCCAACAATTATATCAGTTATCCAGGCCCTTACATGTCATTTAATACCTACTTTCATAGAGGAGGAAGAAAGAAACAACTACAATAAAATGCAGTTAATTATGGACATGTTTAGAAACAGTCTAATGAATAATAAACAACATTTTATTTCCTCTGCCTATGACACAGTGTCAAATAATTAAGTATCAAAAGAATTCAAAGTATTAGGTAACAATCAGAAAACTTGTGCAAGATTTTTTCTACTCAAGTTTAATTGGTTCATTGTTCCCATGAACTATAAACCACAGGGTTGATAGCAGTGCTAAAGTTTACTTCTATAAAGGAAGATTAACATATTCAGGAACTTTACCCTAATCCTTGTTTTGCGTTAACTCAAGCATATTGGATTAGTAATTCTTACCTACCACCCACTAGAAGAAAATGGGTTTCTCTTCTCAGACAACTGGCTGTATTGTACCTTCATGTGCGTTATCTGCACTGAAAGCATTCTGCAGAAGAAATAATATGAAGTGAAAGGGAAAAGAGTTTTACACTGTGATGGCAAGAAATAATTGCTGACATTACAGAATCTGAACCCTACTGAAAGGCTACACCTGTTCCTCCCCAGTTCATGTGCTGTTATTTCAGGCAAAATGAGAACAAGCCTTCCCCCAAATTTCTCATTCAGGAAAATCACGAAAATGAAGGAAAGTTGATTTACTAGTTCTGATTTGGAGGCTTGCAAGGTGTGCTGGCAGAGAGGGAGAAGAGCTGGTTTTGTGGTTAACTAACTCTGCTGAGTGTTGGCTGCTAATGCAAGAGCTGCAAACCCACTGGGCACCTGCTTGCTCAGCCCTGCTGGGAAAGGGGACAGTTGCTGCAGGAAGCATCCTATCCTAGTGGTTCTCCTACTGTGTGGACATAGTGCAGTGTGGACCAATCACAACTACCAGTATAACCCTGGGCCCAGGGAAATATCCCACTGAAGAGTTAGACCCAACAGGTCCCTCCCATGCAGCTCATGCCCCATTTTCACTAATTAGAATCACAGCATGGTTTGGGTTAGAAGGGACCTTAAAGGTCATCTGGGCACGGACACCTTTCACTAGACCATGTTGCTCAAAGCCCTGTCCAACCTGGTCTTGAACACAGACAGGGATGGGGCAGCCACAGCTTCACTGGGCAACCTGTGTCACTGCTTCACCACCCTCACAGTGAAAAATTTCTTTCTTGTATCTAATCTAAATCTACCCTCTGCCAGCTTAATTGCCTGAACAAAGCCAGGTTCTACTTATAGTGAACTCAGTGCCACATCTTCACCCCAGCAAAGAAGTTGCAATTACTCGCTCTGTTTGCAGTTACTTTTCTCCCAACTTTTGTCCTCTTC
This sequence comes from Psittacula echo, assembly GCF_963264785.1. Lineage (NCBI taxonomy): Eukaryota > Metazoa > Chordata > Aves > Psittaciformes > Psittacidae > Psittacula > Psittacula echo. The sequence continues at coordinate 79,813,558 of NC_137739.1, forward strand.
AAGAGTCTATATCCCAGGCCCTCCTGCTCCCTCTCCATACACAAGAGCTATCCCTTTACCCCAACAGGAGCAGGACAAGATCATGAAGGCCAGCAGAAGGACTTGATGCCATGCAGGTTTCTGTGAAGCTTGGTAAGTCCCAAGCATCTTCCTTCTTACATATATGGACAAACTTAGCCAGACTCTTTCTATCATTAATCAACAAGTTATGCCAGGAAATTTGAGGAGATTTTGAATAAGAAACACATGAGATTGAGACCCAAATATTCTTGGCTGCACAAAGCAGACAAATTCATTAGAAGTTGATTTACTGTCCCAAAGGTGGGGGCTACGTGCCCATCTCTGCCCAATCTGTAAGTCACAAACCCTGGTGCACCTCTGTTCTCTAGCCCAGCTGCCTGCAGAGTATTCATCCTCCACCACCCTTCATTTGGCTACAGAAAATACGAATTTTGGGGTGCAATGGATGTGCAGTGCTTCCTACAGTAGGACCCTGATCTCATAGAGACCTGCTCAGTACAACTTTAAAGCTTGTTAGCTTACAGCCAGAGTTGTAGGGAGTTACTTCCCTATGTCTGGGGAACAGCAAGAAAACCCCAGGGTGCTCTGACAGTCCTGCAGAACTGGAAACAAGCCAATGCAGGGGGAAGTTGAGGGGTTTTCAGAAACATATATGTGATCTACCTTTGAGCTTTGCACTGCTATCATTTGAAACCTTTTTCTTCCCGGAGAAAATGTTTCTTTTGCCATATCAATGAAAGAAAAATGAGGAGCGGATCAATAAATTAATCAGACACTTCCTGCTGACTGTTATGAGAGCTGCCCATACAAATTTTCCAACTTCTTCCTTTTTCATGGCTTTCCACCAAGCTGTGCCAAACACACTGCATATCACTTACTGTTTGGGATTTTTTGAAGGAAAAAATAAATACAGCCTCCAAGTACTAATTTCAAACTGTTGTAGTGAACTCTCCCTTTTTTTATGACATAATAGAGCCTTTTGTCCTCAGTTTTCCATCTGTTTGCTAAGCATTTTTCACTTGAAGACTCAATTAGGACAAGAAACCCCCACACAATCATTCAATTCAAAAATTAATTTGGAGATCAAGGGACTGACTTAGGCCTATACCAGTGACTAAAAGCGATTCAGCCTTTGTCACATGATCCAAGAGAACTGAGCAACAACAGTTTAGCTGCTTTAATCCTACTTAATTTGAGTGCAAAGAAATTCACATGTGCTCCTAAGAACATTTTGCAAGTACACTGTGTCCATTTTTCTGGGTCCCCACGTTCAAAGACTTTGTTTCATTGAGAGCTCATGACATCCTTGATTAATAACCCCCGTGCAGACAAATGAAACAAACACTATTTTGCAGAGGTAGTGAGCGACCTACTCAGAAAATATCCTGCTGAGGAAGAGGTGGCTCTGGATAACACATCTTATAAGCAGGAGTGATAGCAAAACCAGCATCTTTAGGGTTTTTGGTAGTTGAAGCAGGTCCCACTGTGCCAAGGAATGTAGAAAACAGAGATGCCATCAGTGACCCAACAAGTATGTTTAAAGAAATAATACAGATATGTCACGAGAGGTCTTCGCAGTATCTTTGTCACTAGTTTTATAACCTTTTGCCCATGCTTTGCGCAGGCTATAGGGTCTTTAGCAGTGAAAGGCTACCCCCTCACTAGCTATAACCACCTGGCATGAGTGCGTCATCCCAGGGCCATGCAACAGGGTATCAGCCCATCTGAAGCTTGGCTACAGCCTGTTTTTATGGGGACAGCCAGGCAAATTTTCATTAGATGAAGGAAAACTTGCAAAAATCCCATCCAGCAAACATCCGCACGTACATGTACCCTTTCCCTCTCTAATGCCTTGTTCATTTGCTGAGTTTAGAAAAACTTTATTAAAGTCAGTTGTGAAATTTCCAAGTAAAAAAAATGTAATCCCTTATAGTAAATGTGCTGTGATTGTTCTGGGTTCACCCTGCTTCTCCCCCTTCACTGGTCTCATGGTGAGACAACATAATCTGAGAGATCAAAAAGCTGAAACTGGCCATGTTTGCTTTTCATCCTCCCTCCAATGAAGCAAATGACATTGGAGAGGACTTCAACTGCTTGATCCAAGCAAGGAGCCATGGTCATCCCTGGATCTAGCAGTTCCACCAGTTCAGTAGCTGGCTGCCCAGTTCACATAAATGCCTTTCCTGGGCATGAAATGTTCTCCCTGCAGGAAACCTCCCTTTCCATGAGCACGATTGCAGAGGACAACTTCTGGTAATGTCCTGGTTTTACCCTCTGCCTACGAGAGAAGTGCAACATGAATATAGAACTTCTTTTCTCTATCCCCTTCAATCCTTAGATGTCTGGAAAGGAGTCTCTAAGAGTTGCATGGAGTGGCACCCCTGCTCAACCTAGAGAGGACAGAACTGCAGGCCTTCAGCTGAAAAAAGTGTGCTGGGGCAAGGGGATAAAAATGGGGTGAGGAACCCAAAGAAAACTCCTGGGCAGCAGCCCTGATCAAGGTGGGACACAATGGCTCTATGCTGCAAGGCACGTATTTCTCCCTTCTTGCTGTCCTGCTGGGACCCAGAATATGTAAGCCTGTGTTTCTAGGTCCGTGACTTGTCCAGCTCTGAGGGCACCAGTTTTCCAGGAAATGTGCAGGTGTAGATGGAGTCCCACTTCCAGATGTTGCACAGCAAGCATCAAAAGCAGACAGCTGGGACTTAACATGGAGAAATCCTCCTTGTCATCACCTTTTCCTTAATTTACAGCTCCATCAAGATCATTGGTGAGCTGCTGTTTTGGGAAAAAGTGCCTAGACACAGCCATTTGCAGGAATTGGTTCATCTAAATTGTATGTGGCTCTGTTAAAGAAAAAAGCCATACAGAAAGGTCTGTGTCGGAAACCAAACCAATTCAGCATCAAAGAGAAAAGAAATAACAAGCAAAGCTTGCCCTCCTCCCCTTACCCATGTGACATATTTTATCTAGTTGGAGTGGCAGTCCTGGCATGGTGCCAGAGATCTTGCCGGTAAATCCAAGCAGCACTGATTGAGAAATATAACCAAAGTAATTAATGATGGGGGAGGACTGACTCCTGGTGTTGATGGTGGAGCTGGGATCTGCCTTGTTCTTTTCAACAGTTAACCCCAGAAAGAGTCAATTAGAGCAGGACTTCCCAACCTTTTGCAACAGACACTCTCACTTTCAATTAAAATGGCTTGCTAGGAACGCAGAGGAGCAAGTTCGAGTCAGCAGGCTGCACAGAGCATCAGGCTACCTGAGCCTTTGTAGTTTCAGACTGTATTTCTCTGACATGCCAGTTTTTAATTTTTAAAAATATTGTCTGGATTTCACCCAGGATTTATAGAATCATAGAATAGTTAGGGTTGGAAAGGACCTTAAGATCATCTAGTTCCAACCCCCCTGCCATGGGCAGGGACACCTCACACTAAACCATGTCACCCAAGGCTCTGTCCAACCTGGCTTTGAACACTGCCAAGGATGGAGCACTCACAACTTCCTTGGGAAACCCACTCCAGTGCCTCACCACCCTCACAGTAAAGAACTTCTTCCTTATATCTAACCTGAACTTCCCCTGCTTAAGTTTTAACCCGTTACCCCTTGTCCTGTCACTACAGTCCCTGATGAATAGTCCATCCCCACCATCCCTATAGCCCCACTTCAGATACTCGAGGTGCTATGAGCGCTCCACGCAGCCTTCTCTTCTCCAGGCTGAACAGCCCCAACTTTCTCAGCCTGTCTCCATACGGGAGGTGCTCCAGTCCCCTGATCATCCTCGTGGCCCTCCTCTGGACTTGTTCCAACAGTTCCATGTCCTTTTTATGTTGAGGATGCCAGAACTGCACACAAGACTCCAAGCGAGGTCTCACGAGAGCAGAGTAGAGGGGCAGGATCACCTCCTTTGACCTGCTGGTCACACTCCTTTTGATGCAGCCCAGGATATGGTTGGCTTTCTGGGCTGCGAGCACACACTGAAGCTGGCTCATCGATCAACACCCCTAAGTCCTTCTCCGAAGGGCTGCTCTGAATCTCTTCTCTGCCCAACCTGTAGCTGTGCCTGGGATTGCTCTGACCCAGCTGTAGAACCTTGCACTTGGCATGGTTAAACTTCATAAGGTTGGCATCACCTCACAAGTGTGTCGAGGTCCCTCTGGATGGCGTTCCTTCCCTCCAGAGTATCAACCAAACCACAGAGCTTGGTGTCATTGGCAAACTTGCTGAGGCTGCACTCAATCCCACTGTCCATGTCACCGACAAAGATGTTGAACAAGACCGGTCCCAACACCGATCCCTGAGGGACACCACTCGTTACTGGTCTCCAGCCGGACATTGAGCCATTGACCACAACTCTTTGCATGCGGCCATCCAGCCAGTTCTTTATCCACCGAGTGGTCCACCCATCAAATTGATGTCTCTCCAATTTAGAGACAAGGATGTCGTGTGGGACAGTGTCGAACGCTTTGCACAAATCCAGGTAGATGACGTCAACTGCTCTGCCCCTGTCCATCAGTTTCGTAGTCCCGTCATAGAAGGCCACCAAATTAGTCAGGCAGGATTTCCCCTTAGTGAAGCCATGCTGGCTGTCACCAAGCACCTTGTTGTTTTTCATGTGCCTTAGCATGCCTTCCAGGAGAATCTGTTCCAAGATTTTGCCAGGCACAGAGGTGAGACTGACTGGTCTGTAATTCCCCGGGTCATCCATTTTCCCCTTCTTGAAAATGGGGGTTATATTTCCCTTTTTCCAGTCATCAGGAACTTCACCTGACTGCCATGATTTTTCAAATACGATGGCCAGTGGCTTAGCAACTTCATTTGCCAGCTCCTTCAGGACCTGCGGATGGATGTCGTCAGGTCCCATGGACTTGTGTTCGTTTAGGTTTTTAAGATGGTCTTGAACCAGATCCTCTCCTACAGTGGGCCTGGGGTCTCCATTCTCACAGTCCCTGTGTCCGCCTTCCAAGACTTGGGTGGTGCAGTCAGAGTCTTTGCCAGTGAAGACCAAGGCAAAGCAGTCATTAAGAACCTCAGCCTTCTCCAAATCCAGCGTAGCCAGGTCTCCCGATAGCTTCTGGAGGGGGCCTACGTTGTCCCTAGTCTGTCTTTTATTCGCTACGTACCTATAGAATCCCTTCCTGTTATCCTTAAAATCCCTAGCCAAGTTTAATTCTAACTGGGCCTTAGCTTTCCTAACCTGGTCCCTAGCTTCCAGGACAACATCCCTGTATTCTTCCCAGGCCGCCTGTCCTTGCTTCCACCTTTTATAAGCCTCTTTTTTCCTTTGAATTTTCCTGAGCAGCTCCTTATCCATCCAAGGAGGTCTCCTGGCCCTCCTGCTGCACTTCCTTCTAGTCAGGATGCAACACTCCTGAGCCTGTAGCAGGTGATCCTTGAATATCAACCAACAGTCTTGGGCCTCCCTGTCCTCTAGGGCTATATCCCATGGAACCTTACTAAGCAGGTTCCTGAAGAGGCCAAAGTCTGCTCTCTTGAAGTCCAGGGCAGTGAGCTTGCTGCACGCTCTCCTCACTGTCCTGAGGATCTTGAATTCGACCATCTCATGATCACTGCAACCAAGGCTGCCCTGGAGCGTCACATTTCCAACGAGCCCTTCCCTGTTGGTGAGTACGAAGTCAAGCATGGCATCTCTCCTTGTCGGCTCCTCTATTACTTGCAGAAGGAAGTTGTCTTCCACACAATCGAGGAACCTCCTGGATTGCTTGTGCCGGGCCATACCGTCACTCCAACAGATGTCAGGGTGGTTGAAGTCCCCCATGAGAACAAGGGCCTGCGAGCATGAGGCTGTTCCTGTCCGTCTGTAGAGTGCTTCATCCACAGAGTCCTCTTGATCCAGTGGTCTGTAACAGATCCCCACAGTAATGTCTCCCATCACTGTTCTCCCTTTAACCCTCATCCACAAACTCTCTGTTGACTGCTCACCTGTTCCCAGACAGAGTTACATACTCTTGAGCCTATCCCTAACATAAATAGTAGCTCCCTCTCCCCGCCTGCCAGGCCTGTCCTTTCTAAAGAGCCTGTAACCTTCTATTCCAACACTCCAGTAATAGGAGCCATCCCACCATGTTTCTGTGATGCCTATTATATCATACCCTCGCAGACGTACACACATCTCTAATTCCTCTTGTTTGCTACCCATGCTACAGGCATTTGTATAGAGGTATCTGAGCTGAGCTCCAAATGAAGCTGGCTCTTTGGCTGGAGCAGCTGGAATATCTCTACATCACTCCAAGCATTTATTATAGGTGTTGGCAACTGACTGGGTGTGTTGGGATGGAATGATGCCCCCCTCCCACAACACATCTAGTTTAAAGCATCCTTGACCAATCTGGCAAGCCTTTTACCAAAACCACTCTTCCCCTTTGTCAGACAAGCTCCACCAGCCCCCAGTAGACCTGGCCCCAGTAGACTTGGGTCCTGTGTTCAAGACACCCAAACCCCTGACTATGACACCACCATTCTAACCATTTATTAACCTGGCCAATCCTCCTAGCCTTTTTAGGGTCCTGGAGAACTGATGAAAAGACAATCTGAGCTCCAGAGCCCCTAACCACCTCCCCCAGGGCTCTGTAGTCCTTCTACAGATGGGTTTCAGTGCTTTTTGTGCTCTGGTCAATATCCTGGACAAAGTTTCAGCCTTTCCAGTATTAGCAATGGCACTTGCTCTGATTTTCAAGGCAGCACTTGGTTCTGTCTGTATTTAGGTCACTGTTGTCGAGAAGGTCCACATATCTTAATGCTGGATCAATATTCATGCCTGCTGTAGGTCTGTAGATGCTTGGTTCTTCTGGACGGGTGCAGCTTTGTCCATCCTCAGATCACAATGCAGGGTGGGTTTTGGCGTACTGAAGCTGATTTCAGCCTACTAGATTCATTATTATTTTGGTTCAGGTATTCTGGCTAAATTCAGTAATGGCTGTAGCTGGTTTCCCTCAATATAGGGCAAAGGCTAGGCAATCGAGTCTGAAAAGCAAATTTTATCTGTTTTCTCTTACATCCTTTGTGCCAAAATAATAATATATGAGAGAACTGCAAAGGAATCAGAGTATTTTTAATTTTTCAGTTTATTTTACTCTTTTTGTAGTTTCTTGGAGGGAATTTGAGTGTCACAGAGCAAATCTCAAGTGACCCCAGCAAGTCCAAAACATTCAGGAGCTTCTGACTCTTCCTGGCTGGCCCTACTGGCTCTGCCAATGGGCAGACATGGATTTATCCCTTGTTTTCCTTTATTTTCCCCTTGAACTTCCAGACTGCCCATGTCCTGCTTAAGGAGTTATATGCAGAATTCACCATGAGATGAAATCAGGCACAGGTTTAAAATAAAGGCTGATTTACTGCACACTGGAGAATAAGTCTCTATTTCAAGCTCCTACTGCCATCTGTGCTGGAAGTCTGTAGGCAGCTTCCACACAGGCAAAAGCTCCCCTGGATTGCAAGGAGTCTCTGTACTGTTTCCTTCACAAGTGAGACTTGGTTTTATTTAGCTTTGGTTTATGATCACATAGAAAACCGCACTGTGCTGAGCATCAGCATCGTAGTATAGAGGTAAGATCTGAAGCATTATTCTCCCTTTTGGTCCAAACATAATCACTCTAAGACCCCCAAACTGAATATATACCTTATTGCTGGAGACACTCATAGATTTAGTCTCCTTCCTACACCCTTTTTTCAACACAAAACCCCAAGGTACATTTTCATTGCATTCCTTTATGATCTTCATCTCAACTGGAGAAGACATTTTCTAGTCTAGAAGGTAGAGGTTTTTTCTTTATATTGTCAAAAGTAGCAAGTTCAAGTCCTGTGGTGAGGGTCATATTTTTTATAATAACCCCTTCATATCCATTATTATCTCCTTGTTAAATGGTTTGGTACATTAATTATCATTATCATCCAATATATTTTGTGCAGAATGAAAATATTTCAACAATGCTTTTGTCTGAAGAAATAAAACATTATATACCATTTTATGAGTAATTTTCATGAAATTCTGCATGCATCCAGATCTTGTGAGGTAGGGAACACACTTTGTTTGAACTTTATAGCCTTCTAATTCAGTTTTCATTAATAAATTTTCCTTCAGTTCTCAATAGGTTTCTGTAGCATTGAGGGAATAATATCAGAGCCCTCCTGTAGCTAATTTAATATCTGTAAATTTCCATGGCTGATAAGCAACAACTGCGCAGACAAATAGAAAACTAAAATAGTGAATGTGGGAGGAAAAAGAACCACAAATGAAAGCGGAGACTGCAAGATGCTGTGAAGTGATAATCATTGCAAAAGATTTGGCTTCATCATGTAAAACCACTAGCAGAAGAACAGTGATTATTATTCGCCCTCTAAAAGAAAATCAAAGTTATACATTTGTTTTTTTATTTTGTTCTTGTATCAAAAATCATTCTCTTGATAGGTAGAAAATGTTTTTTCATGGAGTTTTTCACTAGCCCTTGTTCTGAGCCATGGTCACATGCATCCCTAGCTTGCACTAGTAAGCACTGGTAAGGACAACTGGTTTTTATGGTCCAATAAATAATTTTCTACATCTTTCTCTGTTAAAGCAAGGCCCTGACCCATACTCATATCTCTACTCCTCTCCTCTAGACAAACAAGCCCAAATCAGCATCCAAGCTACCTTGTCCTTGCCAAACTTCCTGCAGCATATTTCATGACCACTTACTCACAAAACTTTTGCATTCCTTCTCTGAACTATGTAAAATTCAGTTGCTCCCCCCATCCTCCTCACCTCCTTAAGCCCAAAATCCAGCCCCTATTAATTATCTCCCTATTATTATCTTGATTATCTGAGAGCTCATACTCTCAGCTGCAGGCTCTGAAAAACTCACAGTAGAATATGGAGCTGGATTTGGGATCAAGCGACTGCAAGAAGATGCCCAACCCAACTTCTGAGGACAAGTGGCATCCAAAGCAGTCACATAACATGGCTTGTGTCTCGTTTCCTGTCCTCCCACACCACTGCAGGCAGTGTAAAGCCCTGGCCTGCACACTCACATGAATTTGGTCACCACTTCAAAGGTGAACACAACATCCTGAACAAGAAGCAACTCTACAAATACCATGGATAAACCCAGCAGCTTTGCAGTGTCTGTTGCTATTGCTCTCTTCACAGAAACTCCACCTTTATTAGAAACATTGGTTGCTGCTCTATAGCAAACAAATCTGCTAGCAACAATGGTCTGCTTAGCAGTAGCCTGGGGAAAGAGCTCCCCTGGAAAGGATACTCATGGGTCTATCAATTTAAGATGTGCTTTTAAATCCTTGCCTGCATGACATAACTTGTTCTCATAAACTCTCACAGTTGCACAATACTTGGTTGCAGCCATCACATGCGAGAAAAACTAGATTGGAATAGAGGACAGTGTATTGTGGGTTTTTTAACAGGGGGAAAGTCTGTAGAAGGACCACAGACCTTGCTGTATTAAATCATCCCTCCACAGCAAACTGTAGATGGTCTATAGGGAAATGCAAGCCGGAGTGCTCTCTCTGGACAAGTCAGGCCTGGTCCTACAAGCCAACCCATCCTGCCCAGACAGGATTGGAGCCTAACATTGGGCCACCAGAAAGACAGGACCTGCAGGAGGAAATAAATTCCTCTGGAGCCATGGGATCAACCATGGTGCCAGTCACCAGGATGTATCAACAAGCAAATTCTTCTCCAATCCTACAAATAAGCAGAACCCTGGCACCCGCAGACCTCACATCTCTAATTAAAAATGGCCATGAATACTTCAATAAACAATGCAATCCATCATGTTCAGGACATAATAAAGAGACACGGAGTGGAAAAGAAGCTTTGCTCTTGTCCTGTGTGCCATACTGTATGTGTTTCACCACAGGAAAGCACGTGCTAATTTCTTACCTCTCTGCTGACTGCAGTGTCCGTTTGCATAGTTGCTGCTAAACTGCATGAAAGGTATTTCTAATCTCGTGACGGCGACTGAAAAGGGTTGAAGGACACAAATTAAGTCTCATAGCAATAGAGCAGCCCAAGAATGGAAGGTCAGCCAGTTGACTCTTCCCAGAATCCCCTGAACAATGCAATTATTCATGAAGGAAATTTCAAATTATTTTCATTAGACTTCTGTTTTACCAATCTAACCAAAGTGATTAATTAGGGATTAAAATATTTACTCTGCACATGCTGCCTTGGCACGGCACTAGAATATTTAAGCATTGTGCTAAAAGGGTCAGCTGTCTCCAGTACTGTTTGTAATTCATTCTCTATTTTCTGTGTAAAAGGGCATTGACACTCATGTCTATACTACACTTAGGATCCCATTAGGGACATGGAGAGAGAAATGACTCTCTATTCCTACACTTATAGCTGCCCCAAGCTGCCCAACTCCTTTACTGGGCTACTTCGGCTTAGAAGCAGACAACAGCAGCAGCAATGACTACAGTATGCCATGCAGGAGGTTTAAAGTTCAACACTTATTCCACAAAACCAGAGAGAAGGGAAGTGCTTGTGAGAACCTGGAAGGACCAACTAGAAAAGAGTGTTGGGATGGAACACAGAAGAATCGGATTCAGATTTGGTTACTGATATCCTGCACAACCCTGCCCAGTTTCTTATTGTGACTTGTCCCTCAATTTCTTAGTTTTAATTTGGTGCTCACCAGCAGCAGGGTGAGAACTTGTCATGCTCAGTAAAGAAGAGTGGTGCTTTGATTTAGGCCCACCAGAAAGCAGAACACTGTTCCAGTGAGGCTATCAGGATGTGGTGCTTGGGAAGGTGACACCACTGCATATTCTGGTGTGGACATCTCACAAATGTTTGTCCTTAGCTGAGCTTTGAGTTAGCATGAGATAGAATTAACACACAATTAGGATATGGTGTACACTGGAGTGGAAGCTTGTCTTCATGCAGGGATTTAGGAACCTTGGCTCTCTAAAAACAGAAACATGGACTGAAAGTGGAATTGCTTTCACTGGGTGTGAAGTTTAGAGAAAGGATCACTTTGCAACCCCCTGAAACAGTGAAACAGTGTGCTGGAAATGCTTTGCTTGCTGCATTCCCTTCCCAGAGCTGCAACCAGCAACCCAGATGAGAGCCTACAGCAAATACCAATTTGCACCAACCTTCAGAGGCTCCTGGAATCAATTTGCAATTTGTCCCTCACCCCCATTTGTCTAACTGAATCCGAAGCAATGGGATATGTAAGAATGAAAGACTCCAAGAATGGTGAACATGAGAGATCACACAACTGATGGTGCAGCAGGCCACAATGGCTCAGCCAGTCTGCACAGGGATGTTTGTATTTGTTTCAGTGCTGAGGATACAAGGGGCTTTGCTGGCATTGTATTCTGACACATCCTAAGCAAGTGTGTCTCTCTGCGGGATAGTTAAAATGCACAGTACCTCCAAGCTGGTGAGTGCTGCCACTGCAACCTCACCAAGATGAAAAAGATGTATAACAGGATTTGCATTCCTTTCCGGAATGACTGCTGCAAGCAAACATTTCAGCACTTATTTGTTACCAGTATTATTAGAAGTCTCAACCCATTTCCTGGCTGGGGCATGTTTCCTCAAGGGGACTGAAGTCACCTGTCACTTTCTTTCTCACATTACTTAATCATTTTAGTCCAAGCAGTAAGCTGCCAATCATATTTAATATTTAGTCACCTTGAATGCATTGCTACTGATTAAATAGACTGCTATTTCTGTAAACAACTGATGAGAGAATACTTACAGCTTCATTATAATTATTCCACCAGATATTAGAGCATTATTCATATGTAAGTCCAAAGAATATTTAGGTCTTCTCTTATTTATTTCACAAACAACATTTTAATTGCTGCCATATTAGTAGAGCTATCAGTACTAATTGGATAATATCTCTTCAAAGATTTCTCTTATAGCAACCATTTTTGCTTGCATGCTTTTAAAGCATCCCTGCTGATTACCCACGAAGAAATTTACCCTTAAAAATCTATCAGCCAGGCACCTATATGTATATTTTTGTCACACAATCATAGAGTCATTGAATGGTTGGATTAGAAGAGACCTCATCTAGTTCCAACCCTGTGCCAAGGTCAGGGACACCTTCCACTACACCAGGTTGCTCAAAGCCCCATCCAATCTGGTCTTGAACACTGCTAGTGATGGGGCAGCCACAGCTTCTCTGGGCAACCTGTGCCAGCACCTCACCAGCCTCACAGGGAAGAATTTCTTTCTTACATCTAATCTAAATCTTCCCTCTGTCAGTTTAAAGCCATTCCCCCTTGTCCTACTCCTACAGGCCTTTGTCAAAAGCCCCTCTCCAGCATTCTTACCTTTTAGCTAGTGGAAGGCTGCTCTAAGGTCTCCCCAGAGGGTTTTGTTCTCCAGGTTGAACAAGTCCAGTTCTCTCAGCCTGTCTCCATAGCAGAGGCACTCCAGCCCCCTGAGCATCTTCATGGCCTTCTCTGGACTCACTCCAACAGGTCCATGTCCTTCTTTTGTTGGGGGGTCCAGAGCTGAACACAGTACTCCAGGTCTAGTTTGATGTCTGTAATACAGAGAAAACAAGTGGCTCCTATTAAAGGGAAGAAGATGAGGATAGGACAAAGCCTGTACTGCAACTCATGGAAGGAGCATGATGGAAATCCAGGTATTCTGAGATTATCCATGGCCTTAAACATAGTACATCCCCCTACCCTGGACAATGTATTCTTGGGGGCTTGGAGGATCCTTTTAGAACATCCTTGAAAAGTCCATCAAGAAAAGTAAACTTTTTGTTCATAGACTTAAAAGCAGGGGTCTTGCTTCCAGCAGAAAGTATCACACAGGGTCCGCAGTTTAAGAAGTGTTGGAAATAATGCTGCAGAACTGGATTGAAGCTGGGCATCAGGTTTTAACAAATTACATGTTTAATGAAAGTCTTTGCACACTAACAAAAATTTATTGGGTGGGCTTGCCCATGAACAGAAAGGTGAAGGAGAAATTTCAGAAAAGTAAAAATGTCACCACCACATAGGCAGGACCTTCAGACCTTGTTTCTAGAAGATGGTTTTGTTTAGAAACTCAGCTAGAGCCATTTTTCAAAGGAACAGATAATGTATGTGTTTCTTTCGCTTCAGTGAGAGAAGATGAGAAATTGTTATTTAAGGATGACCCAAACATTTCTCCTTGTTTCTTCCCACCCCACTCACCTCTTCTCCTTCCTCCCTCACAGTTTTTCAGTTTAACCACTGAACTGAAAAATTAATTATTCTTACAGCTCTATTAAAGGATGATTTATGCCAGGCTGCTTACAGAGGGTGTAGCTGATGTATATAAAATATCTCTATTTCTTATTTGGTTTTCCCTTTCTTTTGACAACTGTCCCTTCTTTTGATAATTTCAAAATGCTCAAGTGCTCATAGGGTGCAGTGGATTGTACATTAACATGTGCTAAACCGAAATAAAATATGAAGCCTAGTGTTTTAGTGCCACTGTTTTAACCTAGGACACTCACTCAGCAACTAAGCACCACACAGCCACTCACTCACGCCTCCCTAGTGGGATGGGGGAAAGCATCAAAAGAGCAAAATTATGAAAACTCATGGTTTAAGATAAAGACAGTTGATTGATAGGTAAAGCAAAAGACATGCATACAAGCAAAGTGAAACAAGGAATTCATTCACCATTTCCTACTGGCAGGCAGGTGTTCAGCCATCTCCAGGAAAGCCGGGCTCCATTATTCATAACATGTACTTGGGAAGACAAACACCATCACACTGAACACCTCCGCCACCCAACCCCCTTTCCTTCCTCTTTCCCAAGCTTTATATGATAAGCATGAAGTTACATGGTCTGGGATATCCATAGGGTCAGTTGGGATCAGCTGTACTTGCTGTGTTCCCTTCCAAATTCTGGTGCCCCCTCAGCCTATTCACTAGTGGGATGGGGTGAGAAGCAGAAAAGGCCTTGTCTCTGTGTAAGCACTGCTCAGCAAATAATGAAAAAAAATCTGTGTTTTCAACACTATTTTCAGCACAAATCCAAAACTTAGTCCCATGCTAGCTACTGTGAAGAAAATTAACTCTATTATGGCCCAAACCATCACATTCTCCACCCCTTAGTCCATACCATTTGCATCATGCTCAGGTACCATACTATCCCATACAATCTCATTAACCACCATTCCTCTTCCTATCCTTTGATATAATATATAGATATCATTCCCTTAGTCCATGAACCATCCCTGTGAAATGTCTGTAACATGCCCATAAAATGTCCATTGAGTTCACTTCGTCTATGACTTTGGGCTCCACCTGTTATGGTGATCACTTAGGACTGCAGAGGTGGTGTGCTGCGTGGAGTTACTGGGCACCAACGCCAGCTCATGTTGGGTCACTGCTGCACTTGTTCTGCTTCTTGTGAGGCTTGTGCTTCACTGGTTCAGATGGTTCTTGCTACAATAATTCCTATAATATGCAACTCAAATCATGGTCAATAACATTTTAAAGGTATTCTGTATGTATGTCCATTAAAATCTCCAACCCTGGTCCCTTGGGACCAGACCATAGGGTTTAGCATTGCAATGAACTCCCCTCCTTGCCCCTGGTCTGGCTTGGACTTCTCCACAGACACCAGTCCCTTACAGTTGTACTGGCTCTAAGTGAAGCCTTATCTAATAGCCACAGTCTCTCCAGGAGTATAGCTGCTGTGGCACAGATTTATTCATGGTCACAGTCACTTGGAGGTGCACCTGTTCCAGAATGGCCTTCTCCATGGGCCATAATGCCTTCAGAGATATACCTGCTCCAGTGTGGCCTTAACCACAGCCACAGTCCCTTCAGAAGTAAACCTGCTCCAAAATAGCCTTACCCATGGCTGCCATCCCTCCAGCAGTGTACCTGCTCTGTTGTGGGCTTATACATGACCACATGATTTGAGAGGCTCCAGCATGACATCATGCACAGACATTGATGGTTCAAGGTGTACCTGCTGCAGCATGAACTTACCCACAGATGCTTTGAGATGTACCTTCTCCAGCATGGACTTATCCTTGGGCCACAATCACTTCAGAAGTACACCTGCTGTGGCACAGACATAACCATGGACACAGAGACTCTGAGATGTACCTGCTTTGGTGTGGACTTATTTACTGCCACAGACCCTTTGGAGTGTCCTGCTCCTACACAGACAGCCATAGTTTGAAGTCCCTTCCACTCAAGTTCATACTGGAGTTCCAGCCTCTGCAGTACAGCAGCACAGAAACAGCAGTGATGCTCTGGCCATCTGCCAGACCAAACACATCACTATTGCTGTTATCAGAATGTTCCCAGGCACAGCAGAGTCAGATGATAAGCTGTACAGCGAACAGTGGAAGCAAAAAGCAGACACTAAAGAGCACTAGGGTCTAAGACACAGTGAGGCAAGCAAGACCCATGGCAAGCTCAGAAGCCTGCTATGAATAGCTAAACAGCAATAACACCAATAAGAATAATGCTGAATTTAACTGGAAAGGTAAAATTGCCTCATCACTTCATAATCAGAATCTTGTGTTACACACAAAATCTTTAGGTACATGTTACCTTCCCTCTACACAGTGATGATTTTCTGTGTAGCAAAACTGCCTAAAAAGCAAAAAACCCTAACATTCATGCAGCTGGTTAAGAAGAACAGCATACAAAAAAAGCATGAGAAGTGCTTATATTGCCTTCTACTTCTTCTGCAGCCTTGTATTTGTCTTTTCTCACAGAAATGCATTATCCTGAGATACTCCACCGTGTAGCAGCAGAAGAGATCTTCTCTGCAGAAGCAACAGCCCACCTTTATGCACAAAGTTAAGACAATTCATGGCTTTGGGCTGTTTCTGTTTCCAAGAAATAGCAAATTTGAACAAAGGAGAGCACAGAAGTATAGCTTCCACAGGAGAAACTTCAGAGCATGAGCTACAGCATGGTGCTAAGAGATATCACATACAGCTAGAGGAAACCAGGACATTTACAGGCAAGATCCAGCAGTTAGGATGAAAGCATCAGATGCTTCTTTTTGTGGCTCAGTAAGGTCTTCCTGAACTCTCAGGAAAATTCACTAACTTAACCATCTTCTTGTGTAAATTATTCAGCCAGGAGGGTAGGAAGCACACTGCTTGAGTGAGGTGATCAACAGAATTAGTAATCAACTAGAACTACCTCTTGTTCTTCATTTGTCTCTCCCCATTCTCTCAAAGAGATTTGTGCTTTGGGGACTTTGTGCTAACTGCTTCCAGCACGGGCAAGGCTGTCACGCCTTTGCTTTTCATGGCCACAAAGCCAAGAACGGATCTGTTCATTCCTACATTAGAACTACATGTCCAGCTATGAACCAGCAAGGCTGCAGGGTTCACTGCAGATGTAAACCCAAAGATGAAACAGCTGGAAGTAGACATGAGGCATTCTTGGTCTACGGGATCTAAGCTAGGAAATTACTTCCAGAAGAAACTACATAAATATAAATTCCAGCTGGATTTACATCACATCATAAGACATCTAATGCACTTGGAAGAACCTATAGGGAGCAACCCCGCAATGTCTTGCTGCAAGAGACAGAAATGTTTACAAATCCTACCTGCTACTACTTCCTTGCTTGTCTCAGACACAGTAGCATTGGCCATTGGTTCAAAACACAGACAACCAAAGGATCACATAAGTTACAGGGCTATTTAATTTATTACATCATCTTAAGCAGCATTTCAGATTGTAGAATACACTCTCTGTTCTGACCAAAAAGGTCTTATTTTTTCCTCCCATTTAATTTCAGACAGGTGTATGGAAACATTTACTTTCCAGCCCAGCTAAGAGAGCTGGCAGGAACAAATATTAAAATGTTCAGAACATCTTAAAGAGCAGAGTTGGTGCTTTTTATTGTTGTTTTATAACTTTGCTTTAATCAATTTTTTATCCATTGACTCCCTTGCAAGTTCCAACCAATATAATTAGCACTATCTAAATTAGTTATCACTCAAAATTACTTTCTTCTTGGAAAAAGTGTTTTATTTTAAAATTATAGGTGTTGCCATAGGCTCTGTCAGACCTATATGCATGGGCACATTTTAAGTAGATAATATTTTAATCCTAATTAAAAAAATATTCTTCCTCTCCATAAAAAGTTAAGATTTGTGAATGACCTTATTTTCCTTTTGATGGACATATTGTGACAACTGCTTTTCATTCATATATGTACGCTTCACCTTCCATTGAAACATTATATTGTTCAGCTAAGCTCTTACATAAACTAAACATACGTCTTAATTGTCAGGTTTATCTTCATTGCAGATTTGATAGAGAGCAGAGAAGCCAACATTTCCAAAGAGTGCCTATTTTAGACCCTGTTATTTACACACTGTCATCAGTAAGTAAGACTGTGTCTTCAGTAGTTACCAATCATCAATTCCTATTAATTTCAATGCAAAGAGCAATATATCAGTACATCTGATAAAACATCGGCCAGCTCACAGCAGCGTGAGATGAGAATGGAGATGCTAAGATACCACATCTCCTAGATGCGGCTTTGGACCCAGGACCTATCCAGAGTGTCTGGTGCTTTTAGGTAACCCAGCTAAGCCACCTCAAAGGCACTAAACTTAGTTAAAACAAGTCCACAGGATTGTTAGCTGACTTTGAAAATGTTGGGCCTGATGGAAATTTTTAGGTACCGATGTTTGGAAATACTGCCAGGAGATTTTATACATTCTCATAATTGCTCAAGCCATTGAGAGGCATGCATGCTCAACATTACTGCAAAAAACTTGTTTGTGGATCTGCACTGAGCAGATTACAGGAACAGGCTTTAGTTCTTAATCTCCAGTTATCTTAAATTGATGGGTGAATTGCTGAGGTATCTCCAGAGAGGACGCCTTCAACACGGAGCGTTCAGCACCTTCAATTCAGAGCAGCGACAGCCACCGAGAGACCCTCAAGCCCTCTCTAGGCCTTTTCCAGCACCTGGCAGCTCCGCTGACGAGACCAGGGGCTCACAGGGGGCGGTGCCAGGAGGGACGGCCCCGCCCTGAGCGGGGAAAACCCGCCCCAGGGGGCGCGGCAGGGCCGTTGGAGGGCGGTTGTCCCGTGAAAGGCGAGTCGGCGGAGCGAGGCTTCGTGAGCGCTCGACTCATGACCAGCGCCCGGTCTGGGAGCTGTGCTCTGGCTGCCCCGGCGGTGGCAGCGTAGGCCCCCAGACAGAGCCGATGAGAGGGGAGGCGGCAGCGCAGAGCTCGGGGTGTAGAAAGGACCTGCACTGGTCTCGTGAGGCCTCTTGAGGCCAGGGTGCACAACCGGCAGAGCTGCACTCGGTGCGCCCTGGTGGAGGTCCCCCCTGCACAGAGGCTGAGTTGCGAGACACTGCCAACAGGATGAAAGATGTCAGGGAAGCTGAGAGGAGGCAGGACTGCCTGCTTCAGGCCCAAACCGTGCAGGGGCCATAGGCATCCACCATAGCACGTACAGGAAAAGAAGGCGGCATTAATCCAGGAAACTGGAAGCTAGTAACAAGAAAAAAAGAAAAAAGAAAAAAAAAAACAACAACCAAACAAAAAAACCCTCCCAAAACCAACCAACCAAAAAAAAAAAAAAAACCAAACCCAAAACCACCAACAAAAAAAGGAGGAAGAGGACAATTAAAAGCAAGGGGCTTCCTCCTAAATCTGATGTCTCCACCCAGAACTGCTTTGCAGTTATGCAGGGGTCTAATGGGGAAATGCACACCTCGCCACATGAACAACTGGCTGATGCACCAGTAAAGAGGATCACTATTGGTGCTGCCAGGAAAAATCAACGGGTCATAGTAGTAGGGGTCTCTACTTTGAAAGAAACAGAGGCACCCATCTGTTGGCCTGACCCAGTCTCAAGGGAGGTGTGTTGCCTACCAGGGGCTCAGATCAGGGGTGTTGCAGAGAGGCTGCCTACTCTAGTAAGTCCCACTGACTATTACCCACTTCTAGTCATCCATGTGGATACTAGCAATATAGATAGCAGTAGCCCAGAGAACATAAAGAAGGACTACAGAGACCTGGGAGAGGTGGTTAGGGGCTCTGGAGCTCAGATAGCTTTTAAATCAGTTCTCCAGGATAAAGGGGAGGACCCTAAAAAGGCTAGGTGGATTTGGCAGGTTAATAAATGGTAAGAACAGTGGTGCCATATTCAGGGGTTTGGATATCTAGAACATGAGACTCAATTTAGTAGGCCAGGTCTACTGGAGGCTGGTGGAGCTGGTCTGACAAAAAAGGGGAAGAGTGGTTTTGGTAGGAGGCTTGCCAGACTGGTCAAAGATGCTATAAACTAGATGTGTTGGGGGAAGGGGGCATCATTCCATTCCAACACACCCAGTCAGTTTGCAACACCTATAATAAATGCTCGGAGCAATGCAGAGATATTTCAGCAGCTCTAGCCAAAGAGCCAGCTTCATTTGGAGCTTGGCTCAGATGCGTCTATACCTCTGGAAACCCTGCTAAGGCACATGAAAAACAACGAGGTAGTTGATGACAGCCAGCATGGCTTCACTAAGGGGAAATCCTGCCTGACCAATTTGGTGGCCTTCTATGATGGGGCTATGGAACTGATGGACAGGGGCAGAGCAGTTGACATCATCTGCCTGGACCTGTGCAAAGCATTCAACACTGTCCTGCACAACATCCTTGTCTCTAAATTGGAGAGACATCAATTTGATAGATGGACCACTCAGTGGGTAAAGAACTGGCTGGATGGCCGCACGCTAAGAGTTGTGGTCGTCAGCTCAATGTCCAGTTGGAGACCAGTAACAAGTGGTGTCCTTCAGGAATCAGTGTTGGGATCGATCTTGTTCAATATCTTTGCTGGCGACATGGACATGGACAGAGTGCGCCCTCAGTAAGTTTGCCAAAGACACCAAGCTGTGTGGTTCAGTTGATACGCTGAAGGGAAGGGATGCCATCCAGAGGGACCTTGACATGCTTGTGAGGTGGGCTAATGCCAACCTTATGAAGTTCAACCACGCCCAGTGCAAGGTCCTACACCTGGGCTGGGGCAATCCCAGGCATAGCTATAGGTACAGGTTGGGCAGAGAAGAGATTCAGAGCAGCCCTGTGGAGAAGGACTTGGGGGTGTTGGTTGATGAGAAAGTGAACATAAGCCAGCTTCAGTGTGCACTTGCAGCCCAGAAAGCCAGCCATATCCTGGGCTGCATCAAGAGAAGCGTGACCAGCAGGTCGAAGGAGGTGATCCTGCCCCTCTACTCTGCTCTCGCGAGACCTCATTTGGAGTATTGTGTGCAGTTCTGGTGTCCTCAACATAAAAAGGACAAGGAACTGTTGGAACAAGTCCAAAGGAGGGCCATGAGGATGATCAGTGGACTGGAGCACCTCCTGTATGAGGACGGGCTGTGAAAGTTGGGGCTGTTCAGCCTGGAGAAGAGAAGGCTGCATGGATACCTCATAGCAGCCTTCTAGTATGTGAAGGGGGGCTATAAGGATGCTTTGGATGGACTCTTCATCAGGGACTGTAGTGAAAGGACAAGGGGTAATGGGTTAAAACTTAAGCAGGGGAAGTTCAGGTTAGATATAAGGAAGAAGTTCTTTACTGTGAGGGTGGTGAGGCACTGGAGTGGGTTTCCCAAGGAAGTTGTGAATGCTCCATCCTTGGCGGTGTTCAAGGCCAGGTTGGATGAGGCCTTTGGTGACATGGTTTAGTGAGGTGTCCCTGCCCATGGCAGGGGGGTTGGAACTAGATGATCTTAAGGTCCTTTCCAACCCTAACTATTCTATGATTCTATGTGAAAGGGGACAGCTACTCCTGTGTAGTCGGAGTTCCAAATCTGAATGTAGCTGACAGCTCTGAGCCACTGAGTTCTTGGACCCCAAGAGGAGGAGATGTTCAGAGAACAGTTTAAAGGCAGAGGATGACAAGGGCTATTTAGAGATCCCATTTCTCTGTGGAAGGATCTCTTGGTGACTGGAGGATATTTCCCTTGGCATTCCTTGGTGGCTGTCTTCCTCTTAGAGAATTTGAGTACACCTATCCACCTGCACAGCACCTGTCATTTATCCCTTCCCTAGGGAAAGAAATATGGGGTGGGGATGCTGAAGAATGGCCAGTCTCTTTCAAACACAGAAGAGGAGCAGGATGAAGCACAGGATGGAAAATATCAGAGCAAGACTGGCTGTGGGCACATGACTGCAAGGTTAGCTGCAGTGCGTCACTGGGGAAAGCACTAGTCTTACCAAAAGACCATTTTAATTCTTATATCCCAATGTCCTTCAGTGAACCTTCAGCACAGGGTACCTGAATCAGCTTTACCATTCACTCAGTTCTGCAGGAACTCACTGCAATAACATCTGTCACAAACTGGCCCTTCCATGTATTCACCTTCCAGTCCCTCTCACTGTCTCATTCCCAGTTTCATGTCTTAAGAATAAGGCAGTGGGAAGGGAAGGTTCAACGGGAATCAAAGAGACCTTATCATTCAAATGTATCATTTGAAATTTGGTAAAGAGAAAGCTGAATAATTTCCCACAACCTGAGGGCAGTGCTATCTTTCATCCTGACTTACTCTGCTATTTACAAAAAACTGTATAATTACCAGAGCAAATGCCACGTCACAGCCTGCACCTGCTATTGGCAAGATAGAGAACATGTTTCTGAAAGTAATAATTAAATAAACCTGTCCATCAATCAACTTCATCTGGTTTTGTAGCTTCTGTGTTCATTAAAAGGAGAAAAACAATGCATTTGTGCAAAGAACTTTCTCTTCACATTTTAATGGCAATTATTGCACGTAAACCAGATGTAGTAAGAACTATGAAGCAGATGAATGTGGTCTAAAGAAAAAAAAACAACAAACAACAGAAACCCAGGCAAATATACCCACTGGAAAATCAAAAAGCTGAAACTGTAAAGTCACTGTGTGTGTAGTTGTCTGTGTGCTACAAAAATGGTTCTTTTTAGCCTCAGCATCTGAGTATTCCCAATGGAAATGTTATCATAAAAGACAACAGGTTCTTTCAGCAGAACTGATCAAAAAGTGATTGCAGTTTCAGGCATGGTCCTGTGATGGGACTGACAATCCTGAGTGAAAGAATTATTTTTACCCAGCAGCTCATTCTTGAGTGGAAGAGCCATCCGGGAAGAGATGGACATGCTTGAAATCCTGGGAAGCAGAGACAGGGTAAGGGTGTGAGGAGAGGACTGACTGCAGGGAAGAATCTTCTCTTCTACCCTTCATTTCTACTTTGAGCTATGCCAGTAACACTGCTGCGAGATCTGCCAAGCGTGGCGTCCCTCCCAGGCTGCATCCAAAGAGAGGATTCAGGTTTTCTCTGGTGGTGTAGCAGCTTCCTAATGCAAAATTCATCCTAACCCAGGCCAAGGGAAAAGGTGGATGCTGGACCTTCACATAGACAGGCAAAAGCTTGGGCTCAGATATCTAGACATACCTCACATCTGTCACACACATCTTTCTACATCTCTTCATTATGTATTTTCCTCTCTACCTAACTGACATCTGTGGTGCACATTCCTTTGATATTGCACTTTAATATACAACTCGGATGAGCAACTGGATGGGACATTTATCCTGTGTCACCACTGGCAAGAGCCATATGTCTCCTCTCCTCGCCTACTAAAAGTCAAATATACAGTATTAAGCCATTTCACATCACAGTTTTGGAAGATGCATGCAAGATGATGAGAAGATCATGAGAATTAAAGCAGTGGAGGGCTCTATTTTCCATTAAGGATTTGCTGACAAAGAATCTTTTGGCAATTCATAGGTTAATAGACATTTTTGTAAATGTCTCATGAATTCTCACTGAGTTTAGTAAGGCAACAATCCCAGTTCAGCAGCCCACAGAGCACTTGATCTGTGGTATTTACAGCTGTGGTTTGTAACTGTTTTTTCACAACTTTCAGTGCTTAAAATTTTACTACAGTGGTCCAGCCCCTGCCCAGTGTATTTAAACCAGTTGCCAGTGTTGTTCTTCATTACCTCCAGAGACCTCTCAGAGCAGTTCTTAGATGACTTTGGAAACCCTTCTTTTGGACCAAGCAAAATAAGCAAATTCTGACTTCAGAATGCTAATTTTTATTGCCAACTAAGCCTTTACAAAGTACTGAAGATTCAATAGTACATTGTTGCTAAGAAGCATGTTTGAAAAGGCACCATGTGCTAAACAGAAAGGCAACAGCAATGGTTCAAGAAAATCTCAACAGAGACTCCCACAGACAAACAGACCTCAGGAAATACCCTTCATAACCACCTCTTCCGACAGTAAGGAAATTACTTCTACTAAAGATTTGCTTCCTTTCCTTTTCAGTACCCTAGATATTCAGAAACTCTTCCTGGGATTTGCAGTGGTTCTTGCTTAAAGAGTAATTTATTGACACTCCTAAGAGAACACTCTAGTTCACAAAACATTATTCATCAAAATGCTACAAAAATGGCAGTTTTATTATGATCCTAATCTATAAAGCTTTTTGTCTATCTTTAAAGCTATGGTTATCTTGAAGTGCTTAGTCTCATATTCATTGCTTTTATAATTGGACAACATAGAACAATGGGAGATTTACTAGTTTATTAAGAACCAAAATTAATGTAATCCAATATCACCCTTTGTTGAAAGCCACCTACAAAAGAATTGCATGAGGATGTGAAATGAATAATCTTTCTTGTTTTTCTCCTCTTGAAATCACTGTAATGCCTTTCCAGAGCATAATAAATGGCAGTATGTTATGGAAAATTAGTACAAGTCTTACCAGGTAAATAAGTTCACTAGATTTTTGGGAACTGGCACAGTTTATTTCTGTCAAACGTTTTCACAGAGTATTCCTTTATTTGAAGTGATCTTTATGGTCCAGACTTGAAAGTCTTAAAATCAACAACCTAGTTTTTGTTCTACAGGCAACAATATGGTCATTAAACCCAAACTCATTTGTTTTTTTCATACCATTAAAGACAGGCTTGTGCATGAAGCATTGTTTCTAAGGTGGGAAACTAAAATTTATACCAGAAAAGGTAGGGCAGTTCAGCACCAGGAAATAAACCAGAAAGAATTAGCTCACTTTACAAGATCTAAATCGTGCTCCACATTAGTTTCATTAGTCATTTAAAGACCAACTGAATGATTAATGCTGAGCAGGAGTCAAATCTTCAAGGATAAGAGCAATGAAACAATGGAAGCAATGTGTCCCAGTGATGTGTCACAGAGTTTAAACCAAGTAGTCAAACAGACAAAGGGATTTTGATGCTTCCTTGCCATGGACAGAGCTAGTTTGTCAAGTCCTACATCCTTTCTGGGTTGAGATGAAGCTCGAAGAGGTTGAAAAAAATCTCACAAATCCTGTTCTGTGTGAAATGTGCTTTGATTCTGCAAAATTGACTCAGAAAGTGTCTTTCTTTTATCACCTTGGCCTCCTGAAACCTACTTCAAATCAGAGGACCAATTTTCTATTGCAATACTTTTATCATTGTTCAGCTATATCGTTAATTACGACATTCCCTCCTCCCCCCAGCCCTTAAGGTGCTTTTATAAAGATAAAGAAAGAAAATGGCACTATGCCTATTTTACAGTCAGAGAAACTGAGGCACAAAATGACAAAACATTACTTTCTCATTGTAGACTGGACCTTGAGATGAGACCAGTGCAAACTATTAAGAATCAGTGTTGCCTGATACAAGGAAAGGTGTAGTTCTCTGAACCAAGCAGTCAACAGGGACACAGACTGATCTTTGTGTTTGATTCTGGTATGCGTGTTGTTTCTTCAGCTGTAAATGTGTTCTCCTGACTGGGTGAACTGTGCACCAAAGAGCTGTCAGGCAGTCAGTACCTGATCTCACACATGACCTGTCACATGTATGGGTTACACTGCTCCCTGAGAAGTCAATGGTAAACCAGCACTTGACTTTACTAAAAGCCTCTTTGGAACACTTTTTTCTGCATTACATCTTCAGTTATCTGCCTTCTCCTATCTAACCCACAAACAACAGAGCCATCCATGCCCATTTGCTGTGTTTTGTGTTCCTGGGAATGCTGACCATCTCTCTGCTAGCTCAACCAACTTTTAGCTTGCTCTGTAGCTTCTGGGCTTTGTTGTAATGCCAAGTAAAAAATGCATCAACCTACTTGGAATAGACCTTCAGAGAGATATTGAGAGTTTCAGAAAGGGAACCAGAAGGCAGAGGTGTAATAAATTAATCCTTTTGTTTTAATGTATTTAATGTGGTTCTGATAGCTCTTATTCTTACCTCACTTTCCTGCACCATGAGCTTGCAGTCTTCTCATCTCCTGGGTGAGCAACCAAGATGATGATTTCTGTGAGAAAGATGGGAGACATCTCTTCTGCAAGACAGTTCAGCTGCCCACCTCTGGAGAGCTGGGAAGAATGATGGGAAAGGCTCAGCATGCAAACTTGCCATGGCTCAGGTCAGCTCCTCCCTCCCCACCAGTAGTATTGGCAGTAAGCACCAGCTGCTACCGGGCCAGTACATTTAGGTCCTTTACCTGCTGAAAGTCACAGGCAATATGCTGGATTGGTGCCAAAGGCTCCACTGACCTCAGCGGCCACTGAAAAACAGATCCTATGGGATCTCCTTGCATTTACACCTTGCAGAATATCTGTCTGGTTCTGGGAAATGCCTCAAAGGGAACTATTGCTTCAAGCCCCCTCAGGCAAATCATACCTAAGATTGTTTATCAAATAAAACTTTATTCATTGGCTTAAAGAATAGCTAAACATGATTGTTGATTTCTCTGCTTTATTGCAGCTAATGGCAGGGTAGGATGTAATGTTTTTCTTTCCTTGGGACTTGTTAGCTCTTTTGCATTTCCCAATAGATATTTTCTTATAAAGAGTAAAAAATATAATAAATAAATTGAAAAAAAAGAAGGCTTGTAGACCCAAAAGAAAGAATGCATCTGTTATAAAATAGAATATCTTCTAGTAGCTATTAAATTGCATTAAAAATATTCCCAGGACTCTCCCCTCCAGTTGTGTTGCAAAAGCCGTGCAAATAATATTTGTGGCTAAGTGCACTACAGTGACAGTCAATATTGTACTTCCCAAGCTAGTACTCATTATTCTTTATAGAACTCATGCATTTTGTGAAAGATCAAAAGATTTACATATCATATGGAGTGCTTTAGGGAGTGACTTGCTGTGCACTTTAAATGCACAATGTTCCACAGCCATTTAAATACAGATTTCATTTCTGTCTTCTATGTGATATTAAATTGGAAAAAAAGAGGGAGAAACAGACAAAATCAGCTTGGGTACCTTTGTTCACATCATGAAATACAATTTTAATTTGGTTTTGATATAGAAGTTTATTATTTTCATGGGATGTTATTGAATAATCTTCTAGGTTCAGCACTGGCCTTTGCTCATGAAAGAGATGAAGGAAATACTTTTTTTTTATGACCCCTACAGGTGAAATCATCTGCTCTTCCATGCCCTGAGGAAATGGACAGACTCCAACATTCCATTTGGCCTCCCTCCACCGTCGGCTTCTCTGCAACATCCCCCAGTTAGTTTGGTCTGCTCTTGTGGGTGGAAAGTAGCAGCAAATGGAGAAGAAGCCCTGCAACCTTCTTCGTTAGTGCAAGAAAGAAAGAAAATGCCATGATTTCTGTGCTGCCCTAGACTGCGGGAATCAAGGCAGATCATTGTGCCGCAGCCTGCTTGTGTGCCCTTGGGTGAGCCGCTGCACACAGGTTACTCTGTGGAACAGAGACAGAAAAATTTTTTTTTTACGTTGCCAGAATGTTGCGAGGATGAAGAAATACATTAAGGACAACTGAGTGGTCAGTTACTATGGTAATGTGACCACATGGCTGTGTAGCGAGGCTTTGAAGCTCTGCCACACCTACGTTCTACATATTCATGCTCATGAGGTTTGCCTTGTAGCATGTACCTAGCTGTGAAAAGATCAGCTGCTTGGACTAGTCTCAGGCCTTCCATCTACTTTCTCTGCCCCTGTGGTTGTGTCATGGGACCAAAGATGGGGTATGTGTCAGGCAGGGAACTCTACCTTGGACATTTCCCATTTGAAGGTGAGATGGGATTTACAGACAGCCTGAGCTACATTCCTGGGAGACCTGGGAGTACACCGAGGTTGGGACCACACCTGAAAATAGATTTTCAGCATGATCTTTGTGACCAGAGAAGCATCATAAATGAACACCATTATTGTGTGGTTCCTAAAGGAAGGATTAAGATAAGTCTGTGTCATTCTGGGTCTGCTCACCAGAAATGGGTGGAGTTGAGCATCACCCAACAAACATATCTACACTAACAATTTGAGGAAATGTCTTCCTCTGCTGAAGGAAGAAAAAAAGAACCTGAACAAGTAATTAGCCCTTTATTTACATGGAAGAATGAAAGGGTTTCATGAATAGGAAGTCTGCCCAATTTGTTTGCTTCTGGTACACTCCGCATTATTTTCCAAATGAAGCAAATGGAAAACCTTTTTCATGAAGCAAAACTACATTGTGATTAAGGTTTATTCTGTCTAAATATTGACTTGGATAACAATTTCTCAGGACGAACAGACCATAACCCATGAATCTGGCATCAAATTCAGCGAGACTAATAGGAAAGATTAATTTTCTCATTGTCTGAAGATATTTGACATAGCCAACGAAACAGAGACTTCTCACTGTTTATGAGATTAGCCAGAGAGTTTTCAAGAGGCTGTGGCTTTCTTGTTCCACTGGACTTTTGAAAGCTTAGGATAAAAAGAGCTCTGTCCTCTCTCTGGTTAGCGCAGAGATAGGAACAGAGTGGCAGGCAATTCTGTAAAACAAGCCCATTGTCTTGGAGCAAAGACTACCCAAGGAGTCTTGCAAGCCCTACTGAAGTACAACTGCTGGGTCTTTGACCTGCACCTGCAGGTAAAATCAGAATACATCAGGCATATGGACACTAATCCTGGCCTAAACAATCCAGAAGAGGGGCAGACTGACTGGTTTTTGGGAAAAGAGAAGGGTAATTAGAGCAAAGGGTGTTTGGAAATTTAGCTTAAGAGGGAAAAGTAAATTGTCGTGCACGTAGTTGGTCTTCTGCCAGTTTGTACACTGAGATATTTTCTCTCTCGTTGCAATAGCACAGATTTGTGTTTCATTAATAAATGAGCTTTATTCTCAAGAAGGGTCCTGTTGTGAGGGAAGGTGTTTAAACGATTTTTGGTTTAGACGTTGCTAGATGCATTACAGTCAGAGACCCTAGTGCAAACAGGATCCTAAGAAGGAGAAAAATGGCCGCTACTGCTGAACCCAGGACACCAGCACAGGTATAACCTGCTGCTGCGCTGGGGAGAACGTCAAGGGGAGAATGCTGCCACTCTTCTGAAGAAGAGGCCTGCTGCGCAGTTTTCCTTGTGCTTGCTGTGTCCTCTTTCTGCCTCTCCCCTCTTTTTCCCTCGGGTACAAGTTTGTCATCTGCTGTCGGCTGTGCAGCCTGCAAACAGAGCTCTGTGCATGAAGACCACTTTCAGTGGCCGTAGGTCAGCATCCTTGTGAGGCAATCTTGCATGTCCATGAACTCCCTCATTGCCTCAGCTTGGGCATCTGGATCCTGTGCCAGGTGCTGGAAGAGGTTGAATGGCTGGGCTCTTTGCAAGGCTGGGGGCAAGGCGATCTCCTGAGGAATCTTCTCATTCCCAAAGAAGAAGTGGTCGAGGCGTTTCTCCTCCACGCAGCGGCACAGGTACCGCATGATGTCATCCAGCCGCAGCAGGAAACGTGTCCTGTGCCAGCCTGACAGGGGCGTGGTGTTGAGGAGGTGCATCACCACTGTCTTCAAGGTATAGCTGGAAAAGCCTGTGCCCACCAGAATGCGGGCGCAGAGCTGCAGGCATCTGAGGTGGAAGCTGCCATCTGGGGCCTGCCTGGCTGTCAGCTCGAAGAACTTTGCCTCTGCCACAGCGCAGCTCAATGTCCAGGTTGTGCTTGGGGTGAAGATAGCCTCACTAGCCTGGCTGCTCATGAAGATGTCCGAGTCGCCTTGCTGCACGCCCAACGTAATTTCAATGGTGATTTCCTCCTCTGCTGTTGCCACCTTGAATTTGCAGGAGCGGCTGCAGGCCAGCATCGTTAAACGCCACCGGTGTGAATGAGGCAAAACCACCCAGCATGCTTTCACCAGCTGATGAAACCTGCGAACTGTTTTCCCCACATCTAGATAGCAGCCGGTGCAGAGGCTGTGCAGGAGGCTGGGGCCCTGATTCCTTCTCAGCGCCTCTTCGTCATGGTGGAGGAAGCACAGCGTGCCCCCCCCCAGCTGCTCTGTCGCGCACGTACACTCCAGCTGCACGCGGATGCGGAAGTTCCGCTCTGGCGTCTCCCCCGGATTGCAGAGCTCCGGGAGAAAGGCGTGGCCAGACGGGGGGGCCAGGGGCACAAGCAGCGAGTAGATGATGTCTTCTTCATAGGGACTCCAGCCTTCGTGTGCGCAGCCTATGCCAAAGCATGGTCGCAGCACTGGGAAGGAGCCATCTGACGAGACTTGTTCCGCAACAAGGATGAAAGTATTCACAAGGTCCGTCACAAATTCACACTTTGTGAACAGGTTCTGATTAGGCCATTGTATGTGCTCCTCAAAATGCCTTGCCAGGGCATTTGCATATTCACTGACTTCTTCCTCTTCGTTCTGCTCCTCCTGCTCTTCCTCTTCTCCACTGCTGCTGCTGGAGCTGTCCTCCACTGCTGCTGCCCTCCTCATGGCTCTTTTCCGGAGGCACCAGCAGAGCCCAAGAATCAGGAGGAGCAGGATGCCAGCGATCGCCCAGAACTGCCAGTGCTGCAAGGCAGCAAAGAGCAGGGCTCTCCAGGCCACAGGATTCTGCTCCTTGCTCCTCAGCTCCTGGCTCTTCTGCTCCAGCTCCTGGCTCTTCTGCTCCAGCTCCTGGCTCTTCTGCTCCAGCTCCTGCAGCAGCCAAGCCATCTCCCGGCTCAGCTGCTCGGCACGGTGCTGCATGCGGTCACGTGTGTCTTCATCCAGCTCATCACCGACGACACGCACGTTCAGGACGAGCTGCTGCAGAACCCAGAGTAAGAGCTTTGTGACAGCCATGGCCTGCAGAAGAGAGAAAGAATTCAGTGGGGCTGGGATGGGAGGGAGGGAGGGAAGGAGGAAGGGAGTTGGTGGCGGGGGGAGCGGATGCGGGAGCCGCAGGGAGCTAGGGATGGGCAGGAGAGGGAATGAGGCAGCTGCGAGGCAGCAAGGCCTGCGCCCAGGCCCGGTGGCAGCGGCAGCGTGCCCTGCCCAAGGAGCTCGCAGCCAGGGTTTCGATGCAGGCTGAGCATCCAGCCCCGGGGACCCACGTTTCTGCCCCGGCCCTTGTCCAGCCCAGCCTCCCCCCTGCGTGCAAACTCACTGCTGCCCCAGGCCGTACTGGGGCGGTGCTGCCTGCTGGCACCCTCATATCCATCCCCCATTGTGACTCATCCCCTCTGATGTCACAGGCGCTGGGGGCGCATCACAGGCCCTCCTGCCCGACAGCCCCAGCCTTCGCCCCCAGCCCAGTTCAGCGACTCACAGCTGCCCTGGTGCTCTGGTTACAGCTTGGCACCAGTCAACTTTGTTCAGACAAGCTTGCATGGTGCTGTGTTTTGTAATAAATGTATTCTGCCTGCCAGTGGAACTCTCATCATCATAGAATATCCCGAGTTAGAAGATGTCTGAGTAGCCTAGCTGTACGCCAAACATCATCTCAACGAGCATGGTTCTCCGAGAGACATCTGTGGTCTGCACTTTGCAAGAGCAGCTGGAGGGCAGCCCATTTGTGCTGCAGCAGTGTAACAGAGGCACCAGCATCCTTCTGTGGCCTTTTCTAGACGCTCTTTGCCACGCGTGTAGTGATGCACGGGGTTGTTGTGACTGAAGTGCAGGACCTGGCACTGATCCCTGTTGAATCTCATATCGCTGGCCTTGACCTGGCGATCCTACCTGTCCGTATTCCTCTGCAGAGCCTTCTGATCTGCCATCAATAATGCAGTTGGTGTCCTCTGCAAACTAGCCAAGGCTGCAGCTGATCCCCTCGTCCAGCTCATTGATAATGATGTTAACAGAACTGGCCCCAACACTGAGCCTTTAGGAACACCACTTTTCACAAGCTGCCAACTAGAGTTTTCAAGAGGCTGTGGCTTTCTTGTTCCACTGGACTTTTGAAAGCTTAGGATAAAAAGAGCTCTGTCCTCTCTCTGGTTAGCGCAGAGATAGGAACAGAGTGGCAGGCAATTCTGTAAAACAAGCCCGTTGTCTTGGAGCAAAGACTACCCAAGGAGTCTTGCAAGCCCTACTGAAGTACAACTGCTGGGTCTTTGACCTGCACCTGCAGGTAAAATCAGAATACATCAGGCATATGGACACTAATCCTGGCCTAAACAATCCAGAAGAGGGGCAGACTGACTGGTTTTTGGGAAAAGAGAAGGGTAATTAGAGCAAAGGGTGTTTGGAAATTTAGCTTAAGAGGGAAAAGTAAATTGTCGTGCACGTAGTTGGTCTTCTGCCAGTTTGTACACTGAGATATTTTCTCTCTCGTTGCAATAGCACAGATTTGTGTTTCATTAATAAATGAGCTTTATTCTCAAGAAGGGTCCTGTTGTGAGGGAAGGTGTTTAAACGATTTTTGGTTTAGACGTTGCTAGATGCATTACAGTCAGAGACCCTAGTGCAAACAGGATCCTAAGAAGGAGAAAAATGGCCGCTACTGCTGAACCCAGGACACCAGCACAGGTATAACCTGCTGCTGCGCTGGGGAGAACGTCAAGGGGAGAATGCTGCCACTCTTCTGAAGAAGAGGCCTGCTGCGCAGTTTTCCTTGTGCTTGCTGTGTCCTCTTTCTGCCTCTCCCCTCTTTTTCCCTCGGGTACAAGTTTGTCATCTGCTGTCGGCTGTGCAGCCTGCAAACAGAGCTCTGTGCATGAAGACCACTTTCAGTGGCCGTAGGTCAGCATCCTTGTGAGGCAATCTTGCATGTCCATGAACTCCCTCATTGCCTCAGCTTGGGCATCTGGATCCTGTGCCAGGTGCTGGAAGAGGTTGAATGGCTGGGCTCTTTGCAAGGCTGGGGGCAAGGCGATCTCCTGAGGAATCTTCTCATTCCCAAAGAAGAAGTGGTCGAGGCGTTTCTCCTCCACGCAGCGGCACAGGTACCGCATGATGTCATCCAGCCGCAGCAGGAAACGTGTCCTGTGCCAGCCTGACAGGGGCGTGGTGTTGAGGAGGTGCATCACCACTGTCTTCAAGGTATAGCTGGAAAAGCCTGTGCCCACCAGAATGCGGGCGCAGAGCTGCAGGCATCTGAGGTGGAAGCTGCCATCTGGGGCCTGCCTGGCTGTCAGCTCGAAGAACTTTGCCTCTGCCACAGCGCAGCTCAATGTCCAGGTTGTGCTTGGGGTGAAGATAGCCTCACTAGCCTGGCTGCTCATGAAGATGTCCGAGTTGCCTTGCTGCACGCCCAACGTAATTTCAATGGTGATTTCCTCCTCTGCTGTTGCCACCTTGAATTTGCAGGAGCGGCTGCAGGCCAGCATCGTTAAACGCCACCGGTGTGAATGAGGCAAAACCACCCAGCATGCTTTCACCAGCTGATGAAACCTGCGAACTGTTTTCCCCACATCTAGATAGCAGCCGGTGCAGAGGCTGTGCAGGAGGCTGGGGCCCTGATTCCTTCTCAGCGCCTCTTCGTCATGGTGGAGGAAGCACAGCGTGCCCCCCCCCAGCTGCTCTGTCGCGCACGTACACTCCAGCTGCACGCGGATGCGGAAGTTCCGCTCTGGCGTCTCCCCCGGATTGCAGAGCTCCGGGAGAAAGGCGTGGCCAGACGGGGGGGCCAGGGGCACAAGCAGCGAGTAGATGATGTCTTCTTCATAGGGACTCCAGCCTTCGTGTGCGCAGCCTATGCCAAAGCATGGTCGCAGCACTGGGAAGGAGCCATCTGACGAGACTTGTTCCGCAACAAGGATGAAAGTATTCACAAGGTCCGTCACAAATTCACACTTTGTGAACAGGTTCTGATTAGGCCATTGTATGTGCTCCTCAAAATGCCTTGCCAGGGCATTTGCATATTCACTGACTTCTTCCTCTTCGTTCTGCTCCTCCTGCTCTTCCTCTTCTCCACTGCTGCTGCTGGAGCTGTCCTCCACTGCTGCTGCCCTCCTCATGGCTCTTTTCCGGAGGCACCAGCAGAGCCCAAGAATCAGGAGGAGCAGGATGCCAGCGATCGCCCAGAACTGCCAGTGCTGCAAGGCAGCAAAGAGCAGGGCTCTCCAGGCCACAGGATTCTGCTCCTTGCTCCTCAGCTCCTGGCTCTTCTGCTCCAGCTCCTGGCTCTTCTGCTCCAGCTCCTGCAGCAGCCAAGCCATCTCCCGGCTCAGCTGCTCGGCACGGTGCTGCATGCGGTCACGTGTGTCTTCATCCAGCTCATCACCGACGACACGCACGTTCAGGATGAGCTGCTGCAGAACCCAGAGTAAGAGCTTTGTGACAGCCATGGCCTGCAGAAGAGAGAAAGAATTCAGTGGGGCTGGGATGGGAGGGAGGGAGGGAAGGAGGAAGGGAGTTGGTGGCGGGGGGAGCGGATGCGGGAGCCGCAGGGAGCTAGGGATGGGCAGGAGAGGGAATGAGGCAGCTGCGAGGCAGCAAGGCCTGCGCCCAGGCCCGGTGGCAGCGGCAGCGTGCCCTGCCCAAGGAGCTCGCAGCCAGGGTTTCGATGCAGGCTGAGCATCCAGCCCCGGGGACCCACGTTTCTGCCCCGGCCCTTGTCCAGCCCAGCCTCCCCCCTGCGTGCAAACTCACTGCTGCCCCAGGCCGTACTGGGGCGGTGCTGCCTGCTGGCACCCTCATATCCATCCCCCATTGTGACTCATCCCCTCTGATGTCACAGGCGCTGGGGGCGCATCACAGGCCCTCCTGCCCGACAGCCCCAGCCTTCGCCCCCAGCCCAGTTCAGCGACTCACAGCTGCCCTGGTGCTCTGGTTACAGCTTGGCACCAGTCAACTTTGTTCAGACAAGCTTGCATGGTGCTGTGTTTTGTAATAAATGTATTCTGCCTGCCAGTGGAACTCTCATCATCATAGAATATCCCGAGTTAGAAGATGTCTGAGTAGCCTAGCTGTACGCCAAACATCATCTCAACGAGCATGGTTCTCCGAGAGACATCTGTGGTCTGCACTTTGCAAGAGCAGCTGGAGGGCAGCCCATTTGTGCTGCAGCAGTGTAACAGAGGCACCAGCATCCTTCTGTGGCCTTTTCTAGACGCTCTTTGCCACGCGTGTAGTGATGCACGGGGTTGTTGTGACTGAAGTGCAGGACCTGGCACTGATCCCTGTTGAATCTCATATCGCTGGCCTTGACCTGGCGATCCTACCTGTCCGTATTCCTCTGCAGAGCCTTCTGATCTGCCATCAATAATGCAGTTGGTGTCCTCTGCAAACTAGCCAAGGCTGCAGCTGATCCCCTCGTCCAGCTCATTGATAATGATGTTAACAGAACTGGCCCCAACACTGAGCCTTTAGGAACACCACTTTTCACAAGCTGCCAACTAGAGTTTTCAAGAGGCTGTGGCTTTCTTGTTCCACTGGACTTTTGAAAGCTTAGGATAAAAAGAGCTCTGTCCTCTCTCTGGTTAGCGCAGAGATAGGAACAGAGTGGCAGGCAATTCTGTAAAACAAGCCCGTTGTCTTGGAGCAAAGACTACCCAAGGAGTCTTGCAAGCCCTACTGAAGTACAACTGCTGGGTCTTTGACCTGCACCTGCAGGTAAAATCAGAATACATCAGGCATATGGACACTAATCCTGGCCTAAACAATCCAGAAGAGGGGCAGACTGACTGGTTTTTGGGAAAAGAGAAGGGTAATTAGAGCAAAGGGTGTTTGGAAATTTAGCTTAAGAGGGAAAAGTAAATTGTCGTGCACGTAGTTGGTCTTCTGCCAGTTTGTACACTGAGATATTTTCTCTCTCGTTGCAATAGCACAGATTTGTGTTTCATTAATAAATGAGCTTTATTCTCAAGAAGGGTCCTGTTGTGAGGGAAGGTGTTTAAACGATTTTTGGTTTAGACGTTGCTAGATGCATTACAGTCAGAGACCCTAGTGCAAACAGGATCCTAAGAAGGAGAAAAATGGCCGCTACTGCTGAACCCAGGACACCAGCACAGGTATAACCTGCTGCTGCGCTGGGGAGAACGTCAAGGGGAGAATGCTGCCACTCTTCTGAAGAAGAGGCCTGCTGCGCAGTTTTCCTTGTGCTTGCTGTGTCCTCTTTCTGCCTCTCCCCTCTTTTTCCCTCGGGTACAAGTTTGTCATCTGCTGTCGGCTGTGCAGCCTGCAAACAGAGCTCTGTGCATGAAGACCACTTTCAGTGGCCGTAGGTCAGCATCCTTGTGAGGCAATCTTGCATGTCCATGAACTCCCTCATTGCCTCAGCTTGGGCATCTGGATCCTGTGCCAGGTGCTGGAAGAGGTTGAATGGCTGGGCTCTTTGCAAGGCTGGGGGCAAGGCGATCTCCTGAGGAATCTTCTCATTCCCAAAGAAGAAGTGGTCGAGGCGTTTCTCCTCCACGCAGCGGCACAGGTACCGCATGATGTCATCCAGCCGCAGCAGGAAACGTGTCCTGTGCCAGCCTGACAGGGGCGTGGTGTTGAGGAGGTGCATCACCACTGTCTTCAAGGTATAGCTGGAAAAGCCTGTGCCCACCAGAATGCGGGCGCAGAGCTGCAGGCATCTGAGGTGGAAGCTGCCATCTGGGGCCTGCCTGGCTGTCAGCTCGAAGAACTTTGCCTCTGCCACAGCGCAGCTCAATGTCCAGGTTGTGCTTGGGGTGAAGATAGCCTCACTAGCCTGGCTGCTCATGAAGATGTCCGAGTTGCCTTGCTGCACGCCCAACGTAATTTCAATGGTGATTTCCTCCTCTGCTGTTGCCACCTTGAATTTGCAGGAGCGGCTGCAGGCCAGCATCGTTAAACGCCACCGGTGTGAATGAGGCAAAACCACCCAGCATGCTTTCACCAGCTGATGAAACCTGCGAACTGTTTTCCCCACATCTAGATAGCAGCCGGTGCAGAGGCTGTGCAGGAGGCTGGGGCCCTGATTCCTTCTCAGCGCCTCTTCGTCATGGTGGAGGAAGCACAGCGTGCCCCCCCCCAGCTGCTCTGTCGCGCACGTACACTCCAGCTGCACGCGGATGCGGAAGTTCCGCTCTGGCGTCTCCCCCGGATTGCAGAGCTCCGGGAGAAAGGCGTGGCCAGACGGGGGGGCCAGGGGCACAAGCAGCGAGTAGATGATGTCTTCTTCATAGGGACTCCAGCCTTCGTGTGCGCAGCCTATGCCAAAGCATGGTCGCAGCACTGGGAAGGAGCCATCTGACGAGACTTGTTCCGCAACAAGGATGAAAGTATTCACAAGGTCCGTCACAAATTCACACTTTGTGAACAGGTTCTGATTAGGCCATTGTATGTGCTCCTCAAAATGCCTTGCCAGGGCATTTGCATATTCACTGACTTCTTCCTCTTCGTTCTGCTCCTCCTGCTCTTCCTCTTCTCCACTGCTGCTGCTGGAGCTGTCCTCCACTGCTGCTGCCCTCCTCATGGCTCTTTTCCGGAGGCACCAGCAGAGCCCAAGAATCAGGAGGAGCAGGATGCCAGCGATCGCCCAGAACTGCCAGTGCTGCAAGGCAGCAAAGAGCAGGGCTCTCCAGGCCACAGGATTCTGCTCCTTGCTCCTCAGCTCCTGGCTCTTCTGCTCCAGCTCCTGGCTCTTCTGCTCCAGCTCCTGGCTCTTCTGCTCCAGCTCCTGCAGCAGCCAAGCCATCTCCCGGCTCAGCTGCTCGGCACGGTGCTGCATGCGGTCACGTGTGTCTTCATCCAGCTCATCACCGACGACACGCACGTTCAGGATGAGCTGCTGCAGAACCCAGAGTAAGAGCTTTGTGACAGCCATGGCCTGCAGAAGAGAGAAAGAATTCAGTGGGGCTGGGATGGGAGGGAGGGAGGGAAGGAGGAAGGGAGTTGGTGGCGGGGGGAGCGGATGCGGGAGCCGCAGGGAGCTAGGGATGGGCAGGAGAGGGAATGAGGCAGCTGCGAGGCAGCAAGGCCTGCGCCCAGGCCCGGTGGCAGCGGCAGCGTGCCCTGCCCAAGGAGCTCGCAGCCAGGGTTTCGATGCAGGCTGAGCATCCAGCCCCGGGGACCCACGTTTCTGCCCCGGCCCTTGTCCAGCCCAGCCTCCCCCCTGCGTGCAAACTCACTGCTGCCCCAGGCCGTACTGGGGCGGTGCTGCCTGCTGGCACCCTCATATCCATCCCCCATTGTGACTCATCCCCTCTGATGTCACAGGCGCTGGGGGCGCATCACAGGCCCTCCTGCCCGACAGCCCCAGCCTTCGCCCCCAGCCCAGTTCAGCGACTCACAGCTGCCCTGGTGCTCTGGTTACAGCTTGGCACCAGTCAACTTTGTTCAGACAAGCTTGCATGGTGCTGTGTTTTGTAATAAATGTATTCTGCCTGCCAGTGGAACTCTCATCATCATAGAATATCCCGAGTTAGAAGATGTCTGAGTAGCCTAGCTGTACGCCAAACATCATCTCAACGAGCATGGTTCTCCGAGAGACATCTGTGGTCTGCACTTTGCAAGAGCAGCTGGAGGGCAGCCCATTTGTGCTGCAGCAGTGTAACAGAGGCACCAGCATCCTTCTGTGGCCTTTTCTAGACGCTCTTTGCCACGCGTGTAGTGATGCACGGGGTTGTTGTGACTGAAGTGCAGGACCTGGCACTGATCCCTGTTGAATCTCATATCGCTGGCCTTGACCTGGCGATCCTACCTGTCCGTATTCCTCTGCAGAGCCTTCTGATCCGCCATCAATAATGCAGTTGGTGTCCTCTGCAAACTAGCCAAGGCTGCAGCTGATCCCCTCGTCCAGCTCATTGATAATGATGTTAACAGAACTGGCCCCAACACTGAGCCTTTAGGAACACCACTTTTCACAAGCTGCCAACTAGAGTTTTCAAGAGGCTGTGGCTTTCTTGTTCCACTGGACTTTTGAAAGCTTAGGATAAAAAGAGCTCTGTCCTCTCTCTGGTTAGCGCAGAGATAGGAACAGAGTGGCAGGCAATTCTGTAAAACAAGCCCGTTGTCTTGGAGCAAAGACTACCCAAGGAGTCTTGCAAGCCCTACTGAAGTACAACTGCTGGGTCTTTGACCTGCACCTGCAGGTAAAATCAGAATACATCAGGCATATGGACACTAATCCTGGCCTAAACAATCCAGAAGAGGGGCAGACTGACTGGTTTTTGGGAAAAGAGAAGGGTAATTAGAGCAAAGGGTGTTTGGAAATTTAGCTTAAGAGGGAAAAGTAAATTGTCGTGCACGTAGTTGGTCTTCTGCCAGTTTGTACACTGAGATATTTTCTCTCTCGTTGCAATAGCACAGATTTGTGTTTCATTAATAAATGAGCTTTATTCTCAAGAAGGGTCCTGTTGTGAGGGAAGGTGTTTAAACGATTTTTGGTTTAGACGTTGCTAGATGCATTACAGTCAGAGACCCTAGTGCAAACAGGATCCTAAGAAGGAGAAAAATGGCCGCTACTGCTGAACCCAGGACACCAGCACAGGTATAACCTGCTGCTGCGCTGGGGAGAACGTCAAGGGGAGAATGCTGCCACTCTTCTGAAGAAGAGGCCTGCTGCGCAGTTTTCCTTGTGCTTCCTGTGTCCTCTTTCTGCCTCTCCCCTCTTTTTCCCTCGGGTACAAGTTTGTCATCTGCTGTCGGCTGTGCAGCCTGCAAACAGAGCTCTGTGCATGAAGACCACTTTCAGTGGCCGTAGGTCAGCATCCTTGTGAGGCAATCTTGCATGTCCATGAACTCCCTCATTGCCTCAGCTTGGGCATCTGGATCCTGTGCCAGGTGCTGGAAGAGGTTGAATGGCTGGGCTCTTTGCAAGGCTGGGGGCAAGGCGATCTCCTGAGGAATCTTCTCATTCCCAAAGAAGAAGTGGTCGAGGCGTTTCTCCTCCACGCAGCGGCACAGGTACCGCATGATGTCATCCAGCCGCAGCAGGAAACGTGTCCTGTGCCAGCCTGACAGGGGCGTGGTGTTGAGGAGGTGCATCACCACTGTCTTCAAGGTATAGCTGGAAAAGCCTGTGCCCACCAGAATGCGGGCGCAGAGCTGCAGGCATCTGAGGTGGAAGCTGCCATCTGGGGCCTGCCTGGCTGTCAGCTCGAAGAACTTTGCCTCTGCCACAGCGCAGCTCAATGTCCAGGTTGTGCTTGGGGTGAAGATAGCCTCACTAGCCTGGCTGCTCATGAAGATGTCCGAGTCGCCTTGCTGCACGCCCAACGTCATTTCAATGGTGATTTCCTCCTCTGCTGTTGCCACCTTGAATTTGCAGGAGCGGCTGCAGGCCAGCATCGTTAAACGCCACCGGTGTGAATGAGGCAAAACCACCCAGCATGCTTTCACCAGCTGATGAAACCTGCGAACTGTTTTCCCCACATCTAGATAGCAGCCGGTGCAGAGGCTGTGCAGGAGGCTGGGGCCCTGATTCCTTCTCAGCGCCTCTTCGTCATGGTGGAGGAAGCACAGCGTGCCCCCCCCCAGCTGCTCTGTCGCGCACGTACACTCCAGCTGCACGCGGATGCGGAAGTTCCGCTCTGGCGTCTCCCCCGGATTGCAGAGCTCCGGGAGAAAGGCGTGGCCAGACGGGGGGGCCAGGGGCACAAGCAGTGAGTAGATGATGTCTTCTTCATAGGGACTCCAGCCTTCGTGTGCGCAGCCTATGCCAAAGCATGGTCGCAGCACTGGGAAGGAGCCATCTGACGAGACTTGTTCCGCAACAAGGATGAAAGTATTCACAAGGTCCGTCACAAATTCACACTTTGTGAACAGGTTCTGATTAGGCCATTGTATGTGCTCCTCAAAATGCCTTGCCAGGGCATTTGCATATTCACTGACTTCTTCCTCTTCGTTCTGCTCCTCCTGCTCTTCCTCTTCTCCACTGCTGCTGCTGGAGCTGTCCTCC
This sequence comes from Psittacula echo, assembly GCF_963264785.1. Classification (NCBI taxonomy): domain Eukaryota; kingdom Metazoa; phylum Chordata; class Aves; order Psittaciformes; family Psittacidae; genus Psittacula; species Psittacula echo. The sequence continues at coordinate 79,853,546 of NC_137739.1, forward strand.
ACTGCTGCTGCCCTCCTCATGGCTCTTTTCCTGAGGCACCAGCAGAGCCCAAGAATCAGGAGGAGCAGGATGCCAGCGATCGCCCAGAACTGCCAGTGCTGCAAGGCAGCAAAGAGCAGGGCTCTCCAGGCCACAGGATTCTGCTCCTTGCTCCTCAGCTCCTGGCTCTTCTGCTCCAGCTCCTGGCTCTTCTGCTCCAGCTCCTGGCTCTTCTGCTCCAGCTCCTGCAGCAGCCAAGCCATCTCCCGGCTCAGCTGCTCGGCACGGTGCTGCATGCGGTCACGTGTGTCTTCATCCAGCTCATCACCGACGACACGCACGTTCAGGACGAGCTGCTGCAGAACCCAGAGTAAGAGCTTTGTGACAGCCATGGCCTGCAGAAGAGAGAAAGAATTCAGTGGGGCTGGGATGGGAGGGAGGGAGGGAAGGAGGAAGGGAGTTGGTGGCGGGGGGAGCGGATGCGGGAGCCGCAGGGAGCTAGGGATGGGCAGGAGAGGGAATGAGGCAGCTGCGAGGCAGCAAGGCCTGCGCCCAGGCCCGGTGGCAGCGGCAGCGTGCCCTGCCCAAGGAGCTCGCAGCCAGGGTTTCGATGCAGGCTGAGCATCCAGCCCCGGGGACCCACGTTTCTGCCCCGGCCCTTGTCCAGCCCAGCCTCCCCCCTGCGTGCAAACTCACTGCTGCCCCAGGCCGTACTGGGGCGGTGCTGCCTGCTGGCACCCTCATATCCATCCCTCATTGTGACTCATCCCCTCTGATGTCACAGGCGCTGGGGGCGCATCACAGGCCCTCCTGCCCGACAGCCCCAGCCTTCGCCCCCAGCCCAGTTCAGCGACTCACAGCTGCCCTGGTGCTCTGGTTACAGCTTGGCACCAGTCAACCTTGTTCAGACAAGCTTGCATGGTGCTGTGTTTTGTAATAAATGTATTCTGCCTGCCAGTGGAACTCTCATCATCATAGAATATCCCGAGTTAGAAGATGTCTGAGTAGCCTAGCTGTACGCCAAACATCATCTCAACGAGCATGGTTCTCCGAGAGACATCTGTGGTCTGCACTTTGCAAGAGCAGCTGGAGGGCAGCCCATTTATGCTGCAGCAGTGTAACAGAGGCACCAGCATCCTTCTGTGGCCTTTTCTAGACGCTCTTTGCCACGCGTGTAGTGATGCACAGGGTTGTTGTGACTGAAGTGCAGGACCTGGCACTGATCCCTGTTGAATCTCATATCGCTGGCCTTGACCTGGCGATCCTACCTGTCCGTATTCCTCTGCAGAGCCTTCTGATCCGCCATCAATAATGCAGTTGGTGTCCTCTGCAAACTAGCCAAGGCTGCAGCTGATCCCCTCGTCCAGCTCATTGATAATGATGTTAACAGAACTGGCCCCAACACTGAGCCTTTAGGAACACCACTTTTCACAAGCTGCCAACTAGAGTTTTCAAGAGGCTGTGGCTTTCTTGTTCCACTGGACTTTTGAAAGCTTAGGATAAAAAGAGCTCTGTCCTCTCTCTGGTTAGCGCAGAGATAGGAACAGAGTGGCAGGCAATTCTGTAAAACAAGCCCATTGTCTTGGAGCAAAGACTACCCAAGGAGTCTTGCAAGCCCTACTGAAGTACAACTGCTGGGTCTTTGACCTGCACCTGCAGGTAAAATCAGAATACATCAGGCATATGGACACTAATCCTGGCCTAAACAATCCAGAAGAGGGGCAGACTGACTGGTTTTTGGGAAAAGAGAAGGGTAATTAGAGCAAAGGGTGTTTGGAAATTTAGCTTAAGAGGGAAAAGTAAATTGTCGTGCACGTAGTTGGTCTTCTGCCAGTTTGTACACTGAGATATTTTCTCTCTCGTTGCAATAGCACAGATTTGTGTTTCATTAATAAATGAGCTTTATTCTCAAGAAGGGTCCTGTTGTGAGGGAAGGTGTTTAAACGATTTTTGGTTTAGACGTTGCTAGATGCATTACAGTCAGAGACCCTAGTGCAAACAGGATCCTAAGAAGGAGAAAAATGGCCGCTACTGCTGAACCCAGGACACCAGCACAGGTATAACCTGCTGCTGCGCTGGGGAGAACGTCAAGGGGAGAATGCTGCCACTCTTCTGAAGAAGAGGCCTGCTGCGCAGTTTTCCTTGTGCTTGCTGTGTCCTCTTTCTGCCTCTCCCCTCTTTTTCCCTCGGGTACAAGTTTGTCATCTGCTGTCGGCTGTGCAGCCTGCAAACAGAGCTCTGTGCATGAAGACCACTTTCAGTGGCCGTAGGTCAGCATCCTTGTGAGGCAATCTTGCATGTCCATGAACTCCCTCATTGCCTCAGCTTGGGCATCTGGATCCTGCGCCAGGTGCTGGAAGAGGTTGAATGGCTGGGCTCTTTGCAAGGCTGGGGGCAAGGCGATCTCCTGAGGAATCTTCTCATTCCCAAAGAAGAAGTGGTCGAGGCGTTTCTCCTCCACGCAGCGGCACAGGTACCGCATGATGTCATCCAGCCGCAGCAGGAAACGTGTCCTGTGCCAGCCTGACAGGGGCGTGGTGTTGAGGAGGTGCATCACCACTGTCTTCAAGGTATAGCTGGAAAAGCCTGTGCCCACCAGAATGCGGGCGCAGAGCTGCAGGCATCTGAGGTGGAAGCTGCCATCTGGGGCCTGCCTGGCTGTCAGCTCGAAGAACTTTGCCTCTGCCACAGCGCAGCTCAATGTCCAGGTTGTGCTTGGGGTGAAGATAGCCTCACTAGCCTGGCTGCTCATGAAGATGTCCGAGTTGCCTTGCTGCACGCCCAACGTAATTTCAATGGTGATTTCCTCCTCTGCTGTTGCCACCTTGAATTTGCAGGAGCGGCTGCAGGCCAGCATCGTTAAACGCCACCGGTGTGAATGAGGCAAAACCACCCAGCATGCTTTCACCAGCTGATGAAACCTGCGAACTGTTTTCCCCACATCTAGATAGCAGCCGGTGCAGAGGCTGTGCAGGAGGCTGGGGCCCTGATTCCTTCTCAGCGCCTCTTCGTCATGGTGGAGGAAGCACAGCGTGCCCCCCCCCAGCTGCTCTGTCGCGCACGTACACTCCAGCTGCACGCGGATGCGGAAGTTCCGCTCTGGCGTCTCCCCCGGATTGCAGAGCTCCGGGAGAAAGGCGTGGCCAGACGGGGGGGCCAGGGGCACAAGCAGTGAGTAGATGATGTCTTCTTCATAGGGACTCCAGCCTTCGTGTGCGCAGCCTATGCCAAAGCATGGTCGCAGCACTGGGAAGGAGCCATCTGACGAGACTTGTTCCGCAACAAGGATGAAAGTATTCACAAGGTCCGTCACAAATTCACACTTTGTGAACAGGTTCTGATTAGGCCATTGTATGTGCTCCTCAAAATGCCTTGCCAGGGCATTTGCATATTCACTGACTTCTTCCTCTTCGTTCTGCTCCTCCTGCTCTTCCTCTTCTCCACTGCTGCTGCTGGAGCTGTCCTCCACTGCTGCTGCCCTCCTCATGGCTCTTTTCCTGAGGCACCAGCAGAGCCCAAGAATCAGGAGGAGCAGGATGCCAGCGATCGCCCAGAACTGCCAGTGCTGCAAGGCAGCAAAGAGCAGGGCTCTCCAGGCCACAGGATTCTGCTCCTTGCTCCTCAGCTCCTGGCTCTTCTGCTCCAGCTCCTGGCTCTTCTGCTCCAGCTCCTGGCTCTTCTGCTCCAGCTCCTGCAGCAGCCAAGCCATCTCCCGGCTCAGCTGCTCGGCACGGTGCTGCATGCGGTCACGTGTGTCTTCATCCAGCTCATCACCGACGACACGCACGTTCAGGACGAGCTGCTGCAGAACCCAGAGTAAGAGCTTTGTGACAGCCATGGCCTGCAGAAGAGAGAAAGAATTCAGTGGGGCTGGGATGGGAGGGAGGGAGGGAAGGAGGAAGGGAGTTGGTGGCGGGGGGAGCGGATGCGGGAGCCGCAGGGAGCTAGGGATGGGCAGGAGAGGGAATGAGGCAGCTGCGAGGCAGCAAGGCCTGCGCCCAGGCCCGGTGGCAGCGGCAGCGTGCCCTGCCCAAGGAGCTCGCAGCCAGGGTTTCGATGCAGGCTGAGCATCCAGCCCCGGGGACCCACGTTTCTGCCCCGGCCCTTGTCCAGCCCAGCCTCCCCCCTGCGTGCAAACTCACTGCTGCCCCAGGCCGTACTGGGGCGGTGCTGCCTGCTGGCACCCTCATATCCATCCCCCATTGTGACTCATCCCCTCTGATGTCACAGGCGCTGGGGGCGCATCACAGGCCCTCCTGCCCGACAGCCCCAGCCTTCGCCCCCAGCCCAGTTCAGCGACTCACAGCTGCCCTGGTGCTCTGGTTACAGCTTGGCACCAGTCAACCTTGTTCAGACAAGCTTGCATGGTGCTGTGTTTTGTAATAAATGTATTCTGCCTGCCAGTGGAACTCTCATCATCATAGAATATCCCGAGTTAGAAGATGTCTGAGTAGCCTAGCTGTACGCCAAACATCATCTCAACGAGCATGGTTCTCCGAGAGACATCTGTGGTCTGCACTTTGCAAGAGCAGCTGGAGGGCAGCCCATTTATGCTGCAGCAGTGTAACAGAGGCACCAGCATCCTTCTGTGGCCTTTTCTAGACGCTCTTTGCCACGCGTGTAGTGATGCACGGGGTTGTTGTGACTGAAGTGCAGGACCTGGCACTGATCCCTGTTGAATCTCATATCGCTGGCCTTGACCTGGCGATCCTACCTGTCCGTATTCCTCTGCAGAGCCTTCTGATCCGCCATCAATAATGCAGTTGGTGTCCTCTGCAAACTAGCCAAGGCTGCAGCTGATCCCCTCGTCCAGCTCATTGATAATGATGTTAACAGAACTGGCCCCAACACTGAGCCTTTAGGAACACCACTTTTCACAAGCTGCCAACTAGAGTTTTCAAGAGGCTGTGGCTTTCTTGTTCCACTGGACTTTTGAAAGCTTAGGATAAAAAGAGCTCTGTCCTCTCTCTGGTTAGCGCAGAGATAGGAACAGAGTGGCAGGCAATTCTGTAAAACAAGCCCATTGTCTTGGAGCAAAGACTACCCAAGGAGTCTTGCAAGCCCTACTGAAGTACAACTGCTGGGTCTTTGACCTGCACCTGCAGGTAAAATCAGAATACATCAGGCATATGGACACTAATCCTGGCCTAAACAATCCAGAAGAGGGGCAGACTGACTGGTTTTTGGGAAAAGAGAAGGGTAATTAGAGCAAAGGGTGTTTGGAAATTTAGCTTAAGAGGGAAAAGTAAATTGTCGTGCACGTAGTTGGTCTTCTGCCAGTTTGTACACTGAGATATTTTCTCTCTCGTTGCAATAGCACAGATTTGTGTTTCATTAATAAATGAGCTTTATTCTCAAGAAGGGTCCTGTTGTGAGGGAAGGTGTTTAAACGGTTTTTGGTTTAGACGTTGCTAGATGCATTACAGTCAGAGACCCTAGTGCAAACAGGATCCTAAGAAGGAGAAAAATGGCCGCTACTGCTGAACCCAGGACACCAGCACAGGTATAACCTGCTGCTGCGCTGGGGAGAACGTCAAGGGGAGAATGCTGCCACTCTTCTGAAGAAGAGGCCTGCTGCGCAGTTTTCCTTGTGCTTGCTGTGTCCTCTTTCTGCCTCTCCCCTCTTTTTCCCTCGGGTACAAGTTTGTCATCTGCTGTCGGCTGTGCAGCCTGCAAACAGAGCTCTGTGCATGAAGACCACTTTCAGTGGCCGTAGGTCAGCATCCTTGTGAGGCAATCTTGCATGTCCATGAACTCCCTCATTGCCTCAGCTTGGGCATCTGGATCCTGCGCCAGGTGCTGGAAGAGGTTGAATGGCTGGGCTCTTTGCAAGGCTGGGGGCAAGGCGATCTCCTGAGGAATCTTCTCATTCCCAAAGAAGAAGTGGTCGAGGCGTTTCTCCTCCACGCAGCGGCACAGGTACCGCATGATGTCATCCAGCCGCAGCAGGAAACGTGTCCTGTGCCAGCCTGACAGGGGCGTGGTGTTGAGGAGGTGCATCACCACTGTCTTCAAGGTATAGCTGGAAAAGCCTGTGCCCACCAGAATGCGGGCGCAGAGCTGCAGGCATCTGAGGTGGAAGCTGCCATCTGGGGCCTGCCTGGCTGTCAGCTCGAAGAACTTTGCCTCTGCCACAGCGCAGCTCAATGTCCAGGTTGTGCTTGGGGTGAAGATAGCCTCACTAGCCTGGCTGCTCATGAAGATGTCCGAGTCGCCTTGCTGCACGCCCAACGTAATTTCAATGGTGATTTCCTCCTCTGCTGTTGCCACCTTGAATTTGCAGGAGCGGCTGCAGGCCAGCATCGTTAAACGCCACCGGTGTGAATGAGGCAAAACCACCCAGCATGCTTTCACCAGCTGATGAAACCTGCGAACTGTTTTCCCCACATCTAGATAGCAGCCGGTGCAGAGGCTGTGCAGGAGGCTGAGGCCCTGATTCCTTCTCAGCGCCTCTTCGTCATGGTGGAGGAAGCACAGCGTGCCCCCCCCCAGCTGCTCTGTCGCGCACGTACACTCCAGCTGCACGCGGATGCGGAAGTTCCGCTCTGGCGTCTCCCCCGGATTGCAGAGCTCCGGGAGAAAGGCGTGGCCAGACGGGGGGGCCAGGGGCACAAGCAGTGAGTAGATGATGTCTTCTTCATAGGGACTCCAGCCTTCGTGTGCGCAGCCTATGCCAAAGCATGGTCGCAGCACTGGGAAGGAGCCATCTGACGAGACTTGTTCCGCAACAAGGATGAAAGTATTCACAAGGTCCGTCACAAATTCACACTTTGTGAACAGGTTCTGATTAGGCCATTGTATGTGCTCCTCAAAATGCCTTGCCAGGGCATTTGCATATTCACTGACTTCTTCCTCTTCGTTCTGCTCCTCCTGCTCTTCCTCTTCTCCACTGCTGCTGCTGGAGCTGTCCTCCACTGCTGCTGCCCTCCTCATGGCTCTTTTCCTGAGGCACCAGCAGAGCCCAAGAATCAGGAGGAGCAGGATGCCAGCGATCGCCCAGAACTGCCAGTGCTGCAAGGCAGCAAAGAGCAGGGCTCTCCAGGCCACAGGATTCTGCTCCTTGCTCCTCAGCTCCTGGCTCTTCTGCTCCAGCTCCTGGCTCTTCTGCTCCAGCTCCTGGCTCTTCTGCTCCAGCTCCTGCAGCAGCCAAGCCATCTCCCGGCTCAGCTGCTCGGCACGGTGCTGCATGCGGTCACGTGTGTCTTCATCCAGCTCATCACCGACGACACGCACGTTCAGGATGAGCTGCTGCAGAACCCAGAGTAAGAGCTTTGTGACAGCCATGGCCTGCAGAAGAGAGAAAGAATTCAGTGGGGCTGGGATGGGAGGGAGGGAGGGAAGGAGGAAGGGAGTTGGTGGCGGGGGGAGCGGATGCGGGAGCCGCAGGGAGCTAGGGATGGGCAGGAGAGGGAATGAGGCAGCTGCGAGGCAGCAAGGCCTGCGCCCAGGCCCGGTGGCAGCGGCAGCGTGCCCTGCCCAAGGAGCTCGCAGCCAGGGTTTCGATGCAGGCTGAGCATCCAGCCCCGGGGACCCACGTTTCTGCCCCGGCCCTTGTCCAGCCCAGCCTCCCCCCTGCGTGCAAACTCACTGCTGCCCCAGGCCGTACTGGGGCGGTGCTGCCTGCTGGCACCCTCATATCCATCCCTCATTGTGACTCATCCCCTCTGATGTCACAGGCGCTGGGGGCGCATCACAGGCCCTCCTGCCCGACAGCCCCAGCCTTCGCCCCCAGCCCAGTTCAGCGACTCACAGCTGCCCTGGTGCTCTGGTTACAGCTTGGCACCAGTCAACCTTGTTCAGACAAGCTTGCATGGTGCTGTGTTTTGTAATAAATGTATTCTGCCTGCCAGTGGAACTCTCATCATCATAGAATATCCCGAGTTAGAAGATGTCTGAGTAGCCTAGCTGTACGCCAAACATCATCTCAACGAGCATGGTTCTCCGAGAGACATCTGTGGTCTGCACTTTGCAAGAGCAGCTGGAGGGCAGCCCATTTATGCTGCAGCAGTGTAACAGAGGCACCAGCATCCTTCTGTGGCCTTTTCTAGACGCTCTTTGCCACGCGTGTAGTGATGCACGGGGTTGTTGTGACTGAAGTGCAGGACCTGGCACTGATCCCTGTTGAATCTCATATCGCTGGCCTTGACCTGGCGATCCTACCTGTCCGTATTCCTCTGCAGAGCCTTCTGATCCGCCATCAATAATGCAGTTGGTGTCCTCTGCAAACTAGCCAAGGCTGCAGCTGATCCCCTCGTCCAGCTCATTGATAATGATGTTAACAGAACTGGCCCCAACACTGAGCCTTTAGGAACACCACTTTTCACAAGCTGCCAACTAGAGTTTTCAAGAGGCTGTGGCTTTCTTGTTCCACTGGACTTTTGAAAGCTTAGGATAAAAAGAGCTCTGTCCTCTCTCTGGTTAGCGCAGAGATAGGAACAGAGTGGCAGGCAATTCTGTAAAACAAGCCCATTGTCTTGGAGCAAAGACTACCCAAGGAGTCTTGCAAGCCCTACTGAAGTACAACTGCTGGGTCTTTGACCTGCACCTGCAGGTAAAATCAGAATACATCAGGCATATGGACACTAATCCTGGCCTAAACAATCCAGAAGAGGGGCAGACTGACTGGTTTTTGGGAAAAGAGAAGGGTAATTAGAGCAAAGGGTGTTTGGAAATTTAGCTTAAGAGGGAAAAGTAAATTGTCGTGCACGTAGTTGGTCTTCTGCCAGTTTGTACACTGAGATATTTTCTCTCTCGTTGCAATAGCACAGATTTGTGTTTCATTAATAAATGAGCTTTATTCTCAAGAAGGGTCCTGTTGTGAGGGAAGGTGTTTAAACGATTTTTGGTTTAGACGTTGCTAGATGCATTACAGTCAGAGACCCTAGTGCAAACAGGATCCTAAGAAGGAGAAAAATGGCCGCTACTGCTGAACCCAGGACACCAGCACAGGTATAACCTGCTGCTGCGCTGGGGAGAACGTCAAGGGGAGAATGCTGCCACTCTTCTGAAGAAGAGGCCTGCTGCGCAGTTTTCCTTGTGCTTGCTGTGTCCTCTTTCTGCCTCTCCCCTCTTTTTCCCTCGGGTACAAGTTTGTCATCTGCTGTCGGCTGTGCAGCCTGCAAACAGAGCTCTGTGCATGAAGACCACTTTCAGTGGCCGTAGGTCAGCATCCTTGTGAGGCAATCTTGCATGTCCATGAACTCCCTCATTGCCTCAGCTTGGGCATCTGGATCCTGCGCCAGGTGCTGGAAGAGGTTGAATGGCTGGGCTCTTTGCAAGGCTGGGGGCAAGGCGATCTCCTGAGGAATCTTCTCATTCCCAAAGAAGAAGTGGTCGAGGCGTTTCTCCTCCACGCAGCGGCACAGGTACCGCATGATGTCATCCAGCCGCAGCAGGAAACGTGTCCTGTGCCAGCCTGACAGGGGCGTGGTGTTGAGGAGGTGCATCACCACTGTCTTCAAGGTATAGCTGGAAAAGCCTGTGCCCACCAGAATGCGGGCGCAGAGCTGCAGGCATCTGAGGTGGAAGCTGCCATCTGGGGCCTGCCTGGCTGTCAGCTCGAAGAACTTTGCCTCTGCCACAGCGCAGCTCAATGTCCAGGTTGTGCTTGGGGTGAAGATAGCCTCACTAGCCTGGCTGCTCATGAAGATGTCCGAGTCGCCTTGCTGCACGCCCAACGTAATTTCAATGGTGATTTCCTCCTCTGCTGTTGCCACCTTGAATTTGCAGGAGCGGCTGCAGGCCAGCATCGTTAAACGCCACCGGTGTGAATGAGGCAAAACCACCCAGCATGCTTTCACCAGCTGATGAAACCTGCGAACTGTTTTCCCCACATCTAGATAGCAGCCGGTGCAGAGGCTGTGCAGGAGGCTGAGGCCCTGATTCCTTCTCAGCGCCTCTTCGTCATGGTGGAGGAAGCACAGCGTGCCCCCCCCCAGCTGCTCTGTCGCGCACGTACACTCCAGCTGCACGCGGATGCGGAAGTTCCGCTCTGGCGTCTCCCCCGGATTGCAGAGCTCCGGGAGAAAGGCGTGGCCAGACGGGGGGGCCAGGGGCACAAGCAGTGAGTAGATGATGTCTTCTTCATAGGGACTCCAGCCTTCGTGTGCGCAGCCTATGCCAAAGCATGGTCGCAGCACTGGGAAGGAGCCATCTGACGAGACTTGTTCCGCAACAAGGATGAAAGTATTCACAAGGTCCGTCACAAATTCACACTTTGTGAACAGGTTCTGATTAGGCCATTGTATGTGCTCCTCAAAATGCCTTGCCAGGGCATTTGCATATTCACTGACTTCTTCCTCTTCGTTCTGCTCCTCCTGCTCTTCCTCTTCTCCACTGCTGCTGCTGGAGCTGTCCTCCACTGCTGCTGCCCTCCTCATGGCTCTTTTCCGGAGGCACCAGCAGAGCCCAAGAATCAGGAGGAGCAGGATGCCAGCGATCGCCCAGAACTGCCAGTGCTGCAAGGCAGCAAAGAGCAGGGCTCTCCAGGCCACAGGATTCTGCTCCTTGCTCCTCAGCTCCTGGCTCTTCTGCTCCAGCTCCTGGCTCTTCTGCTCCAGCTCCTGGCTCTTCTGCTCCAGCTCCTGCAGCAGCCAAGCCATCTCCCGGCTCAGCTGCTCGGCACGGTGCTGCATGCGGTCACGTGTGTCTTCATCCAGCTCATCACCGACGACACGCACGTTCAGGATGAGCTGCTGCAGAACCCAGAGTAAGAGCTTTGTGACAGCCATGGCCTGCAGAAGAGAGAAAGAATTCAGTGGGGCTGGGATGGGAGGGAGGGAGGGAAGGAGGAAGGGAGTTGGTGGCGGGGGGAGCGGATGCGGGAGCCGCAGGGAGCTAGGGATGGGCAGGAGAGGGAATGAGGCAGCTGCGAGGCAGCAAGGCCTGCGCCCAGGCCCGGTGGCAGCGGCAGCGTGCCCTGCCCAAGGAGCTCGCAGCCAGGGTTTCGATGCAGGCTGAGCATCCAGCCCCGGGGACCCACGTTTCTGCCCCGGCCCTTGTCCAGCCCAGCCTCCCCCCTGCGTGCAAACTCACTGCTGCCCCAGGCCGTACTGGGGCGGTGCTGCCTGCTGGCACCCTCATATCCATCCCCCATTGTGACTCATCCCCTCTGATGTCACAGGCGCTGGGGGCGCATCACAGGCCCTCCTGCCCGACAGCCCCAGCCTTCGCCCCCAGCCCGGTTCAGCGACTCACAGCTGCCCTGGTGCTCTGGTTACAGCTTGGCACCAGTCAACTTTGTTCAGACAAGCTTGCATGGTGCTGTGTTTTGTAATAAATGTATTCTGCCTGCCAGTGGAACTCTCATCATCATAGAATATCCCGAGTTAGAAGATGTCTGAGTAGCCTAGCTGTACGCCAAACATCATCTCAACGAGCATGGTTCTCCGAGAGACATCTGTGGTCTGCACTTTGCAAGAGCAGCTGGAGGGCAGCCCATTTGTGCTGCAGCAGTGTAACAGAGGCACCAGCATCCTTCTGTGGCCTTTTCTAGACGCTCTTTGCCACGCGTGTAGTGATGCACGGGGTTGTTGTGACTGAAGTGCAGGACCTGGCACTGATCCCTGTTGAATCTCATATCGCTGGCCTTGACCTGGCGATCCTACCTGTCCGTATTCCTCTGCAGAGCCTTCTGATCCGCCATCAGTAATGCAGTTGGTGTCCTCTGCAAACTAGCCAAGGCTGCAGCTGATCCCCTCGTCCAGCTCATTGATAATGATGTTAACAGAACTGGCCCCAACACTGAGCCTTTAGGAACACCACTTTTCACAAGCTGCCAACTAGAGTTTTCAAGAGGCTGTGGCTTTCTTGTTCCACTGGACTTTTGAAAGCTTAGGATAAAAAGAGCTCTGTCCTCTCTCTGGTTAGCGCAGAGATAGGAACAGAGTGGCAGGCAATTCTGTAAAACAAGCCCATTGTCTTGGAGCAAAGACTACCCAAGGAGTCTTGCAAGCCCTACTGAAGTACAACTGCTGGGTCTTTGACCTGCACCTGCAGGTAAAATCAGAATACATCAGGCATATGGACACTAATCCTGGCCTAAACAATCCAGAAGAGGGGCAGACTGACTGGTTTTTGGGAAAAGAGAAGGGTAATTAGAGCAAAGGGTGTTTGGAAATTTAGCTTAAGAGGGAAAAGTAAATTGTCGTGCACGTAGTTGGTCTTCTGCCAGTTTGTACACTGAGATATTTTCTCTCTCGTTGCAATAGCACAGATTTGTGTTTCATTAATAAATGAGCTTTATTCTCAAGAAGGGTCCTGTTGTGAGGGAAGGTGTTTAAACGGTTTTTGGTTTAGACGTTGCTAGATGCATTACAGTCAGAGACCCTAGTGCAAACAGGATCCTAAGAAGGAGAAAAATGGCCGCTACTGCTGAACCCAGGACACCAGCACAGGTATAACCTGCTGCTGCGCTGGGGAGAACGTCAAGGGGAGAATGCTGCCACTCTTCTGAAGAAGAGGCCTGCTGCGCAGTTTTCCTTGTGCTTGCTGTGTCCTCTTTCTGCCTCTCCCCTCTTTTTCCCTCGGGTACAAGTTTGTCATCTGCTGTCGGCTGTGCAGCCTGCAAACAGAGCTCTGTGCATGAAGACCACTTTCAGTGGCCGTAGGTCAGCATCCTTGTGAGGCAATCTTGCATGTCCATGAACTCCCTCATTGCCTCAGCTTGGGCATCTGGATCCTGTGCCAGGTGCTGGAAGAGGTTGAATGGCTGGGCTCTTTGCAAGGCTGGGGGCAAGGCGATCTCCTGAGGAATCTTCTCATTCCCAAAGAAGAAGTGGTCGAGGCGTTTCTCCTCCACGCAGCGGCACAGGTACCGCATGATGTCATCCAGCCGCAGCAGGAAACGTGTCCTGTGCCAGCCTGACAGGGGCGTGGTGTTGAGGAGGTGCATCACCACTGTCTTCAAGGTATAGCTGGAAAAGCCTGTGCCCACCAGAATGCGGGCGCAGAGCTGCAGGCATCTGAGGTGGAAGCTGCCATCTGGGGCCTGCCTGGCTGTCAGCTCGAAGAACTTTGCCTCTGCCACAGCGCAGCTCAATGTCCAGGTTGTGCTTGGGGTGAAGATAGCCTCACTAGCCTGGCTGCTCATGAAGATGTCCGAGTCGCCTTGCTGCACGCCCAACGTAATTTCAATGGTGATTTCCTCCTCTGCTGTTGCCACCTTGAATTTGCAGGAGCGGCTGCAGGCCAGCATCGTTAAACGCCACCGGTGTGAATGAGGCAAAACCACCCAGCATGCTTTCACCAGCTGATGAAACCTGCGAACTGTTTTCCCCACATCTAGATAGCAGCCGGTGCAGAGGCTGTGCAGGAGGCTGGGGCCCTGATTCCTTCTCAGCGCCTCTTCGTCATGGTGGAGGAAGCACAGCGTGCCCCCCCCCAGCTGCTCTGTCGCGCACGTACACTCCAGCTGCACGCGGATGCGGAAGTTCCGCTCTGGCGTCTCCCCCGGATTGCAGAGCTCCGGGAGAAAGGCGTGGCCAGACGGGGGGGCCAGGGGCACAAGCAGTGAGTAGATGATGTCTTCTTCATAGGGACTCCAGCCTTCGTGTGCGCAGCCTATGCCAAAGCATGGTCGCAGCACTGGGAAGGAGCCATCTGACGAGACTTGTTCCGCAACAAGGATGAAAGTATTCACAAGGTCCGTCACAAATTCACACTTTGTGAACAGGTTCTGATTAGGCCATTGTATGTGCTCCTCAAAATGCCTTGCCAGGGCATTTGCATATTCACTGACTTCTTCCTCTTCGTTCTGCTCCTCCTGCTCTTCCTCTTCTCCACTGCTGCTGCTGGAGCTGTCCTCCACTGCTGCTGCCCTCCTCATGGCTCTTTTCCTGAGGCACCAGCAGAGCCCAAGAATCAGGAGGAGCAGGATGCCAGCGATCGCCCAGAACTGCCAGTGCTGCAAGGCAGCAAAGAGCAGGGCTCTCCAGGCCACAGGATTCTGCTCCTTGCTCCTCAGCTCCTGGCTCTTCTGCTCCAGCTCCTGGCTCTTCTGCTCCAGCTCCTGGCTCTTCTGCTCCAGCTCCTGCAGCAGCCAAGCCATCTCCCGGCTCAGCTGCTCGGCACGGTGCTGCATGCGGTCACGTGTGTCTTCATCCAGCTCATCACCGACGACACGCACGTTCAGGACGAGCTGCTGCAGAACCCAGAGTAAGAGCTTTGTGACAGCCATGGCCTGCAGAAGAGAGAAAGAATTCAGTGGGGCTGGGATGGGAGGGAGGGAGGGAAGGAGGAAGGGAGTTGGTGGCGGGGGGAGCGGATGCGGGAGCCGCAGGGAGCTAGGGATGGGCAGGAGAGGGAATGAGGCAGCTGCGAGGCAGCAAGGCCTGCGCCCAGGCCCGGTGGCAGCGGCAGCGTGCCCTGCCCAAGGAGCTCGCAGCCAGGGTTTCGATGCAGGCTGAGCATCCAGCCCCGGGGACCCACGTTTCTGCCCCGGCCCTTGTCCAGCCCAGCCTCCCCCCTGCGTGCAAACTCACTGCTGCCCCAGGCCGTACTGGGGCGGTGCTGCCTGCTGGCACCCTCATATCCATCCCCCATTGTGACTCATCCCCTCTGATGTCACAGGCGCTGGGGGCGCATCACAGGCCCTCCTGCCCGACAGCCCCAGCCTTCGCCCCCAGCCCGGTTCAGCGACTCACAGCTGCCCTGGTGCTCTGGTTACAGCTTGGCACCAGTCAACTTTGTTCAGACAAGCTTGCATGGTGCTGTGTTTTGTAATAAATGTATTCTGCCTGCCAGTGGAACTCTCATCATCATAGAATATCCCGAGTTAGAAGATGTCTGAGTAGCCTAGCTGTACGCCAAACATCATCTCAACGAGCATGGTTCTCCGAGAGACATCTGTGGTCTGCACTTTGCAAGAGCAGCTGGAGGGCAGCCCATTTGTGCTGCAGCAGTGTAACAGAGGCACCAGCATCCTTCTGTGGCCTTTTCTAGACGCTCTTTGCCACGCGTGTAGTGATGCACGGGGTTGTTGTGACTGAAGTGCAGGACCTGGCACTGATCCCTGTTGAATCTCATATCGCTGGCCTTGACCTGGCGATCCTACCTGTCCGTATTCCTCTGCAGAGCCTTCTGATCCGCCATCAGTAATGCAGTTGGTGTCCTCTGCAAACTAGCCAAGGCTGCAGCTGATCCCCTCGTCCAGCTCATTGATAATGATGTTAACAGAACTGGCCCCAACACTGAGCCTTTAGGAACACCACTTTTCACAAGCTGCCAACTAGAGTTTTCAAGAGGCTGTGGCTTTCTTGTTCCACTGGACTTTTGAAAGCTTAGGATAAAAAGAGCTCTGTCCTCTCTCTGGTTAGCGCAGAGATAGGAACAGAGTGGCAGGCAATTCTGTAAAACAAGCCCATTGTCTTGGAGCAAAGACTACCCAAGGAGTCTTGCAAGCCCTACTGAAGTACAACTGCTGGGTCTTTGACCTGCACCTGCAGGTAAAATCAGAATACATCAGGCATATGGACACTAATCCTGGCCTAAACAATCCAGAAGAGGGGCAGACTGACTGGTTTTTGGGAAAAGAGAAGGGTAATTAGAGCAAAGGGTGTTTGGAAATTTAGCTTAAGAGGGAAAAGTAAATTGTCGTGCACGTAGTTGGTCTTCTGCCAGTTTGTACACTGAGATATTTTCTCTCTCGTTGCAATAGCACAGATTTGTGTTTCATTAATAAATGAGCTTTATTCTCAAGAAGGGTCCTGTTGTGAGGGAAGGTGTTTAAACGATTTTTGGTTTAGACGTTGCTAGATGCATTACAGTCAGAGACCCTAGTGCAAACAGGATCCTAAGAAGGAGAAAAATGGCCGCTACTGCTGAACCCAGGACACCAGCACAGGTATAACCTGCTGCTGCGCTGGGAAGAACGTCAAGGGGAGAATGCTGCCACTCTTCTGAAGAAGAGGCCTGCTGCGCAGTTTTCCTTGTGCTTGCTGTGTCCTCTTTCTGCCTCTCCCCTCTTTTTCCCTCGGGTACAAGTTTGTCATCTGCTGTCGGCTGTGCAGCCTGCAAACAGAGCTCTGTGCATGAAGACCACTTTCAGTGGCCGTAGGTCAGCATCCTTGTGAGGCAATCTTGCATGTCCATGAACTCCCTCATTGCCTCAGCTTGGGCATCTGGATCCTGCGCCAGGTGCTGGAAGAGGTTGAATGGCTGGGCTCTTTGCAAGGCTGGGGGCAAGGCGATCTCCTGAGGAATCTTCTCATTCCCAAAGAAGAAGTGGTCGAGGCGTTTCTCCTCCACGCAGCGGCACAGGTACCGCATGATGTCATCCAGCCGCAGCAGGAAACGTGTCCTGTGCCAGCCTGACAGGGGCGTGGTGTTGAGGAGGTGCATCACCACTGTCTTCAAGGTATAGCTGGAAAAGCCTGTGCCCACCAGAATGCGGGCGCAGAGCTGCAGGCATCTGAGGTGGAAGCTGCCATCTGGGGCCTGCCTGGCTGTCAGCTCGAAGAACTTTGCCTCTGCCACAGCGCAGCTCAATGTCCAGGTTGTGCTTGGGGTGAAGATAGCCTCACTAGCCTGGCTGCTCATGAAGATGTCCGAGTCGCCTTGCTGCACGCCCAACGTAATTTCAATGGTGATTTCCTCCTCTGCTGTTGCCACCTTGAATTTGCAGGAGCGGCTGCAGGCCAGCATCGTTAAACGCCACCGGTGTGAATGAGGCAAAACCACCCAGCATGCTTTCACCAGCTGATGAAACCTGCGAACTGTTTTCCCCACATCTAGATAGCAGCCGGTGCAGAGGCTGTGCAGGAGGCTGGGGCCCTGATTCCTTCTCAGCGCCTCTTCGTCATGGTGGAGGAAGCACAGCGTGCCCCCCCCTAGCTGCTCTGTCGCGCACGTACACTCCAGCTGCACGCGGATGCGGAAGTTCCGCTCTGGCGTCTCCCCCGGATTGCAGAGCTCCGGGAGAAAGGCGTGGCCAGACGGGGGGGCCAGGGGCACAAGCAGTGAGTAGATGATGTCTTCTTCATAGGGACTCCAGCCTTCGTGTGCGCAGCCTATGCCAAAGCATGGTCGCAGCACTGGGAAGGAGCCATCTGACGAGACTTGTTCCGCAACAAGGATGAAAGTATTCACAAGGTCCGTCACAAATTCACACTTTGTGAACAGGTTCTGATTAGGCCATTGTATGTGCTCCTCAAAATGCCTTGCCAGGGCATTTGCATATTCACTGACTTCTTCCTCTTCGTTCTGCTCCTCCTGCTCTTCCTCTTCTCCACTGCTGCTGCTGGAGCTGTCCTCCACTGCTGCTGCCCTCCTCATGGCTCTTTTCCTGAGGCACCAGCAGAGCCCAAGAATCAGGAGGAGCAGGATGCCAGCGATCGCCCAGAACTGCCAGTGCTGCAAGGCAGCAAAGAGCAGGGCTCTCCAGGCCACAGGATTCTGCTCCTTGCTCCTCAGCTCCTGGCTCTTCTGCTCCAGCTCCTGGCTCTTCTGCTCCAGCTCCTGGCTCTTCTGCTCCAGCTCCTGCAGCAGCCAAGCCATCTCCCGGCTCAGCTGCTCGGCACGGTGCTGCATGCGGTCACGTGTGTCTTCATCCAGCTCATCACCGACGACACGCACGTTCAGGATGAGCTGCTGCAGAACCCAGAGTAAGAGCTTTGTGACAGCCATGGCCTGCAGAAGAGAGAAAGAATTCAGTGGGGCTGGGATGGGAGGGAGGGAGGGAAGGAGGAAGGGAGTTGGTGGCGGGGGGAGCGGATGCGGGAGCCGCAGGGAGCTAGGGATGGGCAGGAGAGGGAATGAGGCAGCTGCGAGGCAGCAAGGCCTGCGCCCAGGCCCGGTGGCAGCGGCAGCGTGCCCTGCCCAAGGAGCTCGCAGCCAGGGTTTCGATGCAGGCTGAGCATCCAGCCCCGGGGACCCACGTTTCTGCCCCGGCCCTTGTCCAGCCCAGCCTCCCCCCTGCGTGCAAACTCACTGCTGCCCCAGGCCGTACTGGGGCGGTGCTGCCTGCTGGCACCCTCATATCCATCCCCCATTGTGACTCATCCCCTCTGATGTCACAGGCGCTGGGGGCGCATCACAGGCCCTCCTGCCCGACAGCCCCAGCCTTCGCCCCCAGCCCGGTTCAGCGACTCACAGCTGCCCTGGTGCTCTGGTTACAGCTTGGCACCAGTCAACTTTGTTCAGACAAGCTTGCATGGTGCTGTGTTTTGTAATAAATGTATTCTGCCTGCCAGTGGAACTCTCATCATCATAGAATATCCCGAGTTAGAAGATGTCTGAGTAGCCTAGCTGTACGCCAAACATCATCTCAACGAGCATGGTTCTCCGAGAGACATCTGTGGTCTGCACTTTGCAAGAGCAGCTGGAGGGCAGCCCATTTGTGCTGCAGCAGTGTAACAGAGGCACCAGCATCCTTCTGTGGCCTTTTCTAGACGCTCTTTGCCACGCGTGTAGTGATGCACGGGGTTGTTGTGACTGAAGTGCAGGACCTGGCACTGATCCCTGTTGAATCTCATATCGCTGGCCTTGACCTGGCGATCCTACCTGTTCGTATTCCTCTGCAGAGCCTTCTGATCCGCCATCAGTAATGCAGTTGGTGTCCTCTGCAAACTAGCCAAGGCTGCAGCTGATCCCCTCGTCCAGCTCATTGATAATGATGTTAACAGAACTGGCCCCAACACTGAGCCTTTAGGAACACCACTTTTCACAAGCTGCCAACTAGAGTTTTCAAGAGGCTGTGGCTTTCTTGTTCCACTGGACTTTTGAAAGCTTAGGATAAAAAGAGCTCTGTCCTCTCTCTGGTTAGCGCAGAGATAGGAACAGAGTGGCAGGCAATTCTGTAAAACAAGCCCATTGTCTTGGAGCAAAGACTACCCAAGGAGTCTTGCAAGCCCTACTGCAGTACAACTGCTGGGTCTTTGACCTGCACCTGCAGGTAAAATCAGAATACATCAGGCATATGGACACTAATCCTGGCCTAAACAATCCAGAAGAGGGGCAGACTGACTGGTTTTTGGGAAAAGAGAAGGGTAATTAGAGCAAAGGGTGTTTGGAAATTTAGCTTAAGAGGGAAAAGTAAATTGTCGTGCACGTAGTTGGTCTTCTGCCAGTTTGTACACTGAGATATTTTCTCTCTCGTTGCAATAGCACAGATTTGTGTTTCATTAATAAATGAGCTTTATTCTCAAGAAGGGTCCTGTTGTGAGGGAAGGTGTTTAAACGATTTTTGGTTTAGACGTTGCTAGATGCATTACAGTCAGAGACCCTAGTGCAAACAGGATCCTAAGAAGGAGAAAAATGGCCGCTACTGCTGAACCCAGGACACCAGCACAGGTATAACCTGCTGCTGCGCTGGGGAGAACGTCAAGGGGAGAATGCTGCCACTCTTCTGAAGAAGAGGCCTGCTGCGCAGTTTTCCTTGTGCTTGCTGTGTCCTCTTTCTGCCTCTCCCCTCTTTTTCCCTCGGGTACAAGTTTGTCATCTGCTGTCGGCTGTGCAGCCTGCAAACAGAGCTCTGTGCATGAAGACCACTTTCAGTGGCCGTAGGTCAGCATCCTTGTGAGGCAATCTTGCATGTCCATGAACTCCCTCATTGCCTCAGCTTGGGCATCTGGATCCTGTGCCAGGTGCTGGAAGAGGTTGAATGGCTGGGCTCTTTGCAAGGCTGGGGGCAAGGCGATCTCCTGAGGAATCTTCTCATTCCCAAAGAAGAAGTGGTCGAGGCGTTTCTCCTCCACGCAGCGGCCCAGGTACCGCATGATGTCATCCAGCCGCAGCAGGAAACGTGTCCTGTGCCAGCCTGACAGGGGCGTGGTGTTGAGGAGGTGCATCACCACTGTCTTCAAGGTATAGCTGGAAAAGCCTGTGCCCACCAGAATGCGGGCGCAGAGCTGCAGGCATCTGAGGTGGAAGCTGCCATCTGGGGCCTGCCTGGCTGTCAGCTCGAAGAACTTTGCCTCTGCCACAGCGCAGCTCAATGTCCAGGTTGTGCTTGGGGTGAAGATAGCCTCACTAGCCTGGCTGCTCATGAAGATGTCCGAGTCGCCTTGCTGCACGCCCAACGTCATTTCAATGGTGATTTCCTCCTCTGCTGTTGCCACCTTGAATTTGCAGGAGCGGCTGCAGGCCAGCATCGTTAAACGCCACCGGTGTGAATGAGGCAAAACCACCCAGCATGCTTTCACCAGCTGATGAAACCTGCGAACTGTTTTCCCCACATCTAGATAGCAGCCGGTGCAGAGGCTGTGCAGGAGGCTGGGGCCCTGATTCCTTCTCAGCGCCTCTTCGTCATGGTGGAGGAAGCACAGCGTGCCCCCCCCCAGCTGCTCTGTCGCGCACGTACACTCCAGCTGCACGCGGATTCGGAAGTTCCGCTCTGGCGTCTCCCCCGGATTGCAGAGCTCCGGGAGAAAGGCGTGGCCAGACGGGGGGGCCAGGGGCACAAGCAGTGAGTAGATGATGTCTTCTTCATAGGGACTCCAGCCTTCGTGTGCGCAGCCTATGCCAAAGCATGGTCGCAGCACTGGGAAGGAGCCATCTGACGAGACTTGTTCCGCAACAAGGATGAAAGTATTCACAAGGTCCGTCACAAATTCACACTTTGTGAACAGGTTCTGATTAGGCCATTGTATGTGCTCCTCAAAATGCCTTGCCAGGGCATTTGCATATTCACTGACTTCTTCCTCTTCGTTCTGCTCCTCCTGCTCTTCCTCTTCTCCACTGCTGCTGCTGGAGCTGTCCTCCACTGCTGCTGCCCTCCTCATGGCTCTTTTCCTGAGGCACCAGCAGAGCCCAAGAATCAGGAGGAGCAGGATGCCAGCGATCGCCCAGAACTGCCAGTGCTGCAAGGCAGCAAAGAGCAGGGCTCTCCAGGCCACAGGATTCTGCTCCTTGCTCCTCAGCTCCTGGCTCTTCTGCTCCAGCTCCTGGCTCTTCTGCTCCAGCTCCTGGCTCTTCTGCTCCAGCTCCTGCAGCAGCCAAGCCATCTCCCGGCTCAGCTGCTCGGCACGGTGCTGCATGCGGTCACGTGTGTCTTCATCCAGCTCATCACCGACGACACGCACGTTCAGGATGAGCTGCTGCAGAACCCAGAGTAAGAGCTTTGTGACAGCCATGGCCTGCAGAAGAGAGAAAGAATTCAGTGGGGCTGGGATGGGAGGGAGGGAGGGAAGGAGGAAGGGAGTTGGTGGCGGGGGGAGCGGATGCGGGAGCCGCAGGGAGCTAGGGATGGGCAGGAGAGGGAATGAGGCAGCTGCGAGGCAGCAAGGCCTGCGCCCAGGCCCGGTGGCAGCGGCAGCGTGCCCTGCCCAAGGAGCTCGCAGCCAGGGTTTCGATGCAGGCTGAGCATCCAGCCCCGGGGACCCACGTTTCTGCCCCGGCCCTTGTCCAGCCCAGCCTCCCCCCTGCGTGCAAACTCACTGCTGCCCCAGGCCGTACTGGGGCGGTGCTGCCTGCTGGCACCCTCATATCCATCCCCCATTGTGACTCATCCCCTCTGATGTCACAGGCGCTGGGGGCGCATCACAGGCCCTCCTGCCCGACAGCCCCAGCCTTCGCCCCCAGCCCGGTTCAGCGACTCACAGCTGCCCTGGTGCTCTGGTTACAGCTTGGCACCAGTCAACTTTGTTCAGACAAGCTTGCATGGTGCTGTGTTTTGTAATAAATGTATTCTGCCTGCCAGTGGAACTCTCATCATCATAGAATATCCCGAGTTAGAAGATGTCTGAGTAGCCTAGCTGTACGCCAAACATCATCTCAACGAGCATGGTTCTCCGAGAGACATCTGTGGTCTGCACTTTGCAAGAGCAGCTGGAGGGCAGCCCATTTGTGCTGCAGCAGTGTAACAGAGGCACCAGCATCCTTCTGTGGCCTTTTCTAGACGCTCTTTGCCACGCGTGTAGTGATGCACGGGGTTGTTGTGACTGAAGTGCAGGACCTGGCACTGATCCCTGTTGAATCTCATATCGCTGGCCTTGACCTGGCGATCCTACCTGTCCGTATTCCTCTGCAGAGCCTTCTGATCCGCCATCAGTAATGCAGTTGGTGTCCTCTGCAAACTAGCCAAGGCTGCAGCTGATCCCCTCGTCCAGCTCATTGATAATGATGTTAACAGAACTGGCCCCAACACTGAGCCTTTAGGAACACCACTTTTCACAAGCTGCCAACTAGAGTTTTCAAGAGGCTGTGGCTTTCTTGTTCCACTGGACTTTTGAAAGCTTAGGATAAAAAGAGCTCTGTCCTCTCTCTGGTTAGCGCAGAGATAGGAACAGAGTGGCAGGCAATTCTGTAAAACAAGCCCATTGTCTTGGAGCAAAGACTACCCAAGGAGTCTTGCAAGCCCTACTGAAGTACAACTGCTGGGTCTTTGACCTGCACCTGCAGGTAAAATCAGAATACATCAGGCATATGGACACTAATCCTGGCCTAAACAATCCAGAAGAGGGGCAGACTGACTGGTTTTTGGGAAAAGAGAAGGGTAATTAGAGCAAAGGGTGTTTGGAAATTTAGCTTAAAAGGGAAAAGTAAATTGTCGTGCACGTAGTTGGTCTTCTGCCAGTTTGTACACTGAGATATTTTCTCTCTCGTTGCAATAGCACAGATTTGTGTTTCATTAATAAATGAGCTTTATTCTCAAGAAGGGTCCTGTTGTGAGGGAAGGTGTTTAAACGGTTTTTGGTTTAGACGTTGCTAGATGCATTACAGTCAGAGACCCTAGTGCAAACAGGATCCTAAGAAGGAGAAAAATGGCCGCTACTGCTGAACCCAGGACACCAGCACAGGTATAACCTGCTGCTGCGCTGGGGAGAACGTCAAGGGGAGAATGCTGCCACTCTTCTGAAGAAGAGGCCTGCTGCGCAGTTTTCCTTGTGCTTGCTGTGTCCTCTTTCTGCCTCTCCCCTCTTTTTCCCTCGGGTACAAGTTTGTCATCTGCTGTCGGCTGTGCAGCCTGCAAACAGAGCTCTGTGCATGAAGACCACTTTCAGTGGCCGTAGGTCAGCATCCTTGTGAGGCAATCTTGCATGTCCATGAACTCCCTCATTGCCTCAGCTTGGGCATCTGGATCCTGCGCCAGGTGCTGGAAGAGGTTGAATGGCTGGGCTCTTTGCAAGGCTGGGGGCAAGGCGATCTCCTGAGGAATCTTCTCATTCCCAAAGAAGAAGTGGTCGAGGCGTTTCTCCTCCACGCAGCGGCACAGGTACCGCATGATGTCATCCAGCCGCAGCAGGAAACGTGTCCTGTGCCAGCCTGACAGGGGCGTGGTGTTGAGGAGGTGCATCACCACTGTCTTCAAGGTATAGCTGGAAAAGCCTGTGCCCACCAGAATGCGGGCGCAGAGCTGCAGGCATCTGAGGTGGAAGCTGCCATCTGGGGCCTGCCTGGCTGTCAGCTCGAAGAACTTTGCCTCTGCCACAGCGCAGCTCAATGTCCAGGTTGTGCTTGGGGTGAAGATAGCCTCACTAGCCTGGCTGCTCATGAAGATGTCCGAGTCGCCTTGCTGCACGCCCAACGTAATTTCAATGGTGATTTCCTCCTCTGCTGTTGCCACCTTGAATTTGCAGGAGCGGCTGCAGGCCAGCATCGTTAAACGCCACCGGTGTGAATGAGGCAAAACCACCCAGCATGCTTTCACCAGCTGATGAAACCTGCGAACTGTTTTCCCCACATCTAGATAGCAGCCGGTGCAGAGGCTGTGCAGGAGGCTGGGGCCCTGATTCCTTCTCAGCGCCTCTTCGTCATGGTGGAGGAAGCACAGCGTGCCCCCCCCTAGCTGCTCTGTCGCGCACGTACACTCCAGCTGCACGCGGATGCGGAAGTTCCGCTCTGGCGTCTCCCCCGGATTGCAGAGCTCCGGGAGAAAGGCGTGGCCAGACGGGGGGGCCAGGGGCACAAGCAGTGAGTAGATGATGTCTTCTTCATAGGGACTCCAGCCTTCGTGTGCGCAGCCTATGCCAAAGCATGGTCGCAGCACTGGGAAGGAGCCATCTGACGAGACTTGTTCCGCAACAAGGATGAAAGTATTCACAAGGTCCGTCACAAATTCACACTTTGTGAACAGGTTCTGATTAGGCCATTGTATGTGCTCCTCAAAATGCCTTGCCAGGGCATTTGCATATTCACTGACTTCTTCCTCTTCGTTCTGCTCCTCCTGCTCTTCCTCTTCTCCACTGCTGCTGCTGGAGCTGTCCTCCACTGCTGCTGCCCTCCTCATGGCTCTTTTCCTGAGGCACCAGCAGAGCCCAAGAATCAGGAGGAGCAGGATGCCAGCGATCGCCCAGAACTGCCAGTGCTGCAAGGCAGCAAAGAGCAGGGCTCTCCAGGCCACAGGATTCTGCTCCTTGCTCCTCAGCTCCTGGCTCTTCTGCTCCAGCTCCTGGCTCTTCTGCTCCAGCTCCTGGCTCTTCTGCTCCAGCTCCTGCAGCAGCCAAGCCATCTCCCGGCTCAGCTGCTCGGCACGGTGCTGCATGCGGTCACGTGTGTCTTCATCCAGCTCATCACCGACGACACGCACGTTCAGGATGAGCTGCTGCAGAACCCAGAGTAAGAGCTTTGTGACAGCCATGGCCTGCAGAAGAGAGAAAGAATTCAGTGGGGCTGGGATGGGAGGGAGGGAGGGAAGGAGGAAGGGAGTTGGTGGCGGGGGGAGCGGATGCGGGAGCCGCAGGGAGCTAGGGATGGGCAGGAGAGGGAATGAGGCAGCTGCGAGGCAGCAAGGCCTGCGCCCAGGCCCGGTGGCAGCGGCAGCGTGCCCTGCCCAAGGAGCTCGCAGCCAGGGTTTCGATGCAGGCTGAGCATCCAGCCCCGGGGACCCACGTTTCTGCCCCGGCCCTTGTCCAGCCCAGCCTCCCCCCTGCGTGCAAACTCACTGCTGCCCCAGGCCGTACTGGGGCGGTGCTGCCTGCTGGCACCCTCATATCCATCCCCCATTGTGACTCATCCCCTCTGATGTCACAGGCGCTGGGGGCGCATCACAGGCCCTCCTGCCCGACAGCCCCAGCCTTCGCCCCCAGCCCGGTTCAGCGACTCACAGCTGCCCTGGTGCTCTGGTTACAGCTTGGCACCAGTCAACTTTGTTCAGACAAGCTTGCATGGTGCTGTGTTTTGTAATAAATGTATTCTGCCTGCCAGTGGAACTCTCATCATCATAGAATATCCCGAGTTAGAAGATGTCTGAGTAGCCTAGCTGTACGCCAAACATCATCTCAACGAGCATGGTTCTCCGAGAGACATCTGTGGTCTGCACTTTGCAAGAGCAGCTGGAGGGCAGCCCATTTGTGCTGCAGCAGTGTAACAGAGGCACCAGCATCCTTCTGTGGCCTTTTCTAGACGCTCTTTGCCACGCGTGTAGTGATGCACGGGGTTGTTGTGACTGAAGTGCAGGACCTGGCACTGATCCCTGTTGAATCTCATATCGCTGGCCTTGACCTGGCGATCCTACCTGTCCGTATTCCTCTGCAGAGCCTTCTGATCCGCCATCAGTAATGCAGTTGGTGTCCTCTGCAAACTAGCCAAGGCTGCAGCTGATCCCCTCGTCCAGCTCATTGATAATGATGTTAACAGAACTGGCCCCAACACTGAGCCTTTAGGAACACCACTTTTCACAAGCTGCCAACTAGAGTTTTCAAGAGGCTGTGGCTTTCTTGTTCCACTGGACTTTTGAAAGCTTAGGATAAAAAGAGCTCTGTCCTCTCTCTGGTTAGCGCAGAGATAGGAACAGAGTGGCAGGCAATTCTGTAAAACAAGCCCATTGTCTTGGAGCAAAGACTACCCAAGGAGTCTTGCAAGCCCTACTGAAGTACAACTGCTGGGTCTTTGACCTGCACCTGCAGGTAAAATCAGAATACATCAGGCATATGGACACTAATCCTGGCCTAAACAATCCAGAAGAGGGGCAGACTGACTGGTTTTTGGGAAAAGAGAAGGGTAATTAGAGCAAAGGGTGTTTGGAAATTTAGCTTAAGAGGGAAAAGTAAATTGTCGTGCACGTAGTTGGTCTTCTGCCAGTTTGTACACTGAGATATTTTCTCTCTCGTTGCAATAGCACAGATTTGTGTTTCATTAATAAATGAGCTTTATTCTCAAGAAGGGTCCTGTTGTGAGGGAAGGTGTTTAAACGATTTTTGGTTTAGACGTTGCTAGATGCATTACAGTCAGAGACCCTAGTGCAAACAGGATCCTAAGAAGGAGAAAAATGGCCGCTACTGCTGAACCCAGGACACCAGCACAGGTATAACCTCCTGCTGCGCTGGGAAGAACGTCAAGGGGAGAATGCTGCCACTCTTCTGAAGAAGAGGCCTGCTGCGCAGTTTTCCTTGTGCTTGCTGTGTCCTCTTTCTGCCTCTCCCCTCTTTTTCCCTCGGGTACAAGTTTGTCATCTGCTGTCGGCTGTGCAGCCTGCAAACAGAGCTCTGTGCATGAAGACCACTTTCAGTGGCCGTAGGTCAGCATCCTTGTGAGGCAATCTTGCATGTCCATGAACTCCCTCATTGCCTCAGCTTGGGCATCTGGATCCTGTGCCAGGTGCTGGAAGAGGTTGAATGGCTGGGCTCTTTGCAAGGCTGGGGGCAAGGCGATCTCCTGAGGAATCTTCTCATTCCCAAAGAAGAAGTGGTCGAGGCGTTTCTCCTCCACGCAGCGGCACAGGTACCGCATGATGTCATCCAGCCGCAGCAGGAAACGTGTCCTGTGCCAGCCTGACAGGGGCGTGGTGTTGAGGAGGTGCATCACCACTGTCTTCAAGGTATAGCTGGAAAAGCCTGTGCCCACCAGAATGCGGGCGCAGAGCTGCAGGCATCTGAGGTGGAAGCTGCCATCTGGGGCCTGCCTGGCTGTCAGCTTGAAGAACTTTGCCTCTGCCACAGCGCAGCTCAATGTCCAGGTTGTGCTTGGGGTGAAGATAGCCTCACTAGCCTGGCTGCTCATGAAGATGTCCGAGTCGCCTTGCTGCACGCCCAACGTAATTTCAATGGTGATTTCCTCCTCTGCTGTTGCCACCTTGAATTTGCAGGAGCGGCTGCAGGCCAGCATCGTTAAACGCCACCGGTGTGAATGAGGCAAAACCACCCAGCATGCTTTCACCAGCTGATGAAACCTGCGAACTGTTTTCCCCACATCTAGATAGCAGCCGGTGCAGAGGCTGTGCAGGAGGCTGGGGCCCTGATTCCTTCTCAGCGCCTCTTCGTCATGGTGGAGGAAGCACAGCGTGCCCCCCCCCAGCTGCTCTGTCGCGCACGTACACTCCAGCTGCACGCGGATGCGGAAGTTCCGCTCTGGCGTCTCCCCCGGATTGCAGAGCTCCGGGAGAAAGGCGTGGCCAGACGGGGGGGCCAGGGGCACAAGCAGTGAGTAGATGATGTCTTCTTCATAGGGACTCCAGCCTTCGTGTGCGCAGCCTATGCCAAAGCATGGTCGCAGCACTGGGAAGGAGCCATCTGACGAGACTTGTTCCGCAACAAGGATGAAAGTATTCACAAGGTCCGTCACAAATTCACACTTTGTGAACAGGTTCTGATTAGGCCATTGTATGTGCTCCTCAAAATGCCTTGCCAGGGCATTTGCATATTCACTGACTTCTTCCTCTTCGTTCTGCTCCTCCTGCTCTTCCTCTTCTCCACTGCTGCTGCTGGAGCTGTCCTCCACTGCTGCTGCCCTCCTCATGGCTCTTTTCCTGAGGCACCAGCAGAGCCCAAGAATCAGGAGGAGCAGGATGCCAGCGATCGCCCAGAACTGCCAGTGCTGCAAGGCAGCAAAGAGCAGGGCTCTCCAGGCCACAGGATTCTGCTCCTTGCTCCTCAGCTCCTGGCTCTTCTGCTCCAGCTCCTGGCTCTTCTGCTCCAGCTCCTGGCTCTTCTGCTCCAGCTCCTGCAGCAGCCAAGCCATCTCCCGGCTCAGCTGCTCGGCACGGTGCTGCATGCGGTCACGTGTGTCTTCATCCAGCTCATCACCGACGACACGCACGTTCAGGATGAGCTGCTGCAGAACCCAGAGTAAGAGCTTTGTGACAGCCATGGCCTGCAGAAGAGAGAAAGAATTCAGTGGGGCTGGGATGGGAGGGAGGGAGGGAAGGAGGAAGGGAGTTGGTGGCGGGGGGAGCGGATGCGGGAGCCGCAGGGAGCTAGGGATGGGCAGGAGAGGGAATGAGGCAGCTGCGAGGCAGCAAGGCCTGCGCCCAGGCCCGGTGGCAGCGGCAGCGTGCCCTGCCCAAGGAGCTCGCAGCCAGGGTTTCGATGCAGGCTGAGCATCCAGCCCCGGGGACCCACATTTCTGCCCCGGCCCTTGTCCAGCCCAGCCTCCCCCCTGCGTGCAAACTCACTGCTGCCCCAGGCCGTACTGGGGCGGTGCTGCCTGCTGGCACCCTCATATCCATCCCCCATTGTGACTCATCCCCTCTGATGTCACAGGCGCTGGGGGCGCATCACAGGCCCTCCTGCCCGACAGCCCCAGCCTTCGCCCCCAGCCCGGTTCAGCGACTCACAGCTGCCCTGGTGCTCTGGTTACAGCTTGGCACCAGTCAACTTTGTTCAGACAAGCTTGCATGGTGCTGTGTTTTGTAATAAATGTATTCTGCCTGCCAGTGGAACTCTCATCATCATAGAATATCCCGAGTTAGAAGATGTCTGAGTAGCCTAGCTGTACGCCAAACATCATCTCAACGAGCATGGTTCTCCGAGAGACATCTGTGGTCTGCACTTTGCAAGAGCAGCTGGAGGGCAGCCCATTTGTGCTGCAGCAGTGTAACAGAGGCACCAGCATCCTTCTGTGGCCTTTTCTAGACGCTCTTTGCCACGCGTGTAGTGATGCACGGGGTTGTTGTGACTGAAGTGCAGGACCTGGCACTGATCCCTGTTGAATCTCATATCGCTGGCCTTGACCTGGCGATCCTACCTGTCCGTATTCCTCTGCAGAGCCTTCTGATCCGCCATCAGTAATGCAGTTGGTGTCCTCTGCAAACTAGCCAAGGCTGCAGCTGATCCCCTCGTCCAGCTCATTGATAATGATGTTAACAGAACTGGCCCCAACACTGAGCCTTTAGGAACACCACTTTTCACAAGCTGCCAACTAGAGTTTTCAAGAGGCTGTGGCTTTCTTGTTCCACTGGACTTTTGAAAGCTTAGGATAAAAAGAGCTCTGTCCTCTCTCTGGTTAGCGCAGAGATAGGAACAGAGTGGCAGGCAATTCTGTAAAACAAGCCCATTGTCTTGGAGCAAAGACTACCCAAGGAGTCTTGCAAGCCCTACTGAAGTACAACTGCTGGGTCTTTGACCTGCACCTGCAGGTAAAATCAGAATACATCAGGCATATGGACACTAATCCTGGCCTAAACAATCCAGAAGAGGGGCAGACTGACTGGTTTTTGGGAAAAGAGAAGGGTAATTAGAGCAAAGGGTGTTTGGAAATTTAGCTTAAGAGGGAAAAGTAAATTGTCGTGCACGTAGTTGGTCTTCTGCCAGTTTGTACACTGAGATATTTTCTCTCTCGTTGCAATAGCACAGATTTGTGTTTCATTAATAAATGAGCTTTATTCTCAAGAAGGGTCCTGTTGTGAGGGAAGGTGTTTAAACGATTTTTGGTTTAGACGTTGCTAGATGCATTACAGTCAGAGACCCTAGTGCAAACAGGATCCTAAGAAGGAGAAAAATGGCCGCTACTGCTGAACCCAGGACACCAGCACAGGTATAACCTCCTGCTGCGCTGGGAAGAACGTCAAGGGGAGAATGCTGCCACTCTTCTGAAGAAGAGGCCTGCTGCGCAGTTTTCCTTGTGCTTGCTGTGTCCTCTTTCTGCCTCTCCCCTCTTTTTCCCTCGGGTACAAGTTTGTCATCTGCTGTCGGCTGTGCAGCCTGCAAACAGAGCTCTGTGCATGAAGACCACTTTCAGTGGCCGTAGGTCAGCATCCTTGTGAGGCAATCTTGCATGTCCATGAACTCCCTCATTGCCTCAGCTTGGGCATCTGGATCCTGTGCCAGGTGCTGGAAGAGGTTGAATGGCTGGGCTCTTTGCAAGGCTGGGGGCAAGGCGATCTCCTGAGGAATCTTCTCATTCCCAAAGAAGAAGTGGTCGAGGCGTTTCTCCTCCACGCAGCGGCACAGGTACCGCATGATGTCATCCAGCCGCAGCAGGAAACGTGTCCTGTGCCAGCCTGACAGGGGCGTGGTGTTGAGGAGGTGCATCACCACTGTCTTCAAGGTATAGCTGGAAAAGCCTGTGCCCACCAGAATGCGGGCGCAGAGCTGCAGGCATCTGAGGTGGAAGCTGCCATCTGGGGCCTGCCTGGCTGTCAGCTCGAAGAACTTTGCCTCTGCCACAGCGCAGCTCAATGTCCAGGTTGTGCTTGGGGTGAAGATAGCCTCACTAGCCTGGCTGCTCATGAAGATGTCCGAGTCGCCTTGCTGCACGCCCAACGTAATTTCAATGGTGATTTCCTCCTCTGCTGTTGCCACCTTGAATTTGCAGGAGCGGCTGCAGGCCAGCATCGTTAAACGCCACCGGTGTGAATGAGGCAAAACCACCCAGCATGCTTTCACCAGCTGATGAAACCTGCGAACTGTTTTCCCCACATCTAGATAGCAGCCGGTGCAGAGGCTGTGCAGGAGGCTGGGGCCCTGATTCCTTCTCAGCGCCTCTTCGTCATGGTGGAGGAAGCACAGCGTGCCCCCCCCCAGCTGCTCTGTCGCGCACGTACACTCCAGCTGCACGCGGATGCGGAAGTTCCGCTCTGGCGTCTCCCCCGGATTGCAGAGCTCCGGGAGAAAGGCGTGGCCAGACGGGGGGGCCAGGGGCACAAGCAGTGAGTAGATGATGTCTTCTTCATAGGGACTCCAGCCTTCGTGTGCGCAGCCTATGCCAAAGCATGGTCGCAGCACTGGGAAGGAGCCATCTGACGAGACTTGTTCCGCAACAAGGATGAAAGTATTCACAAGGTCCGTCACAAATTCACACTTTGTGAACAGGTTCTGATTAGGCCATTGTATGTGCTCCTCAAAATGCCTTGCCAGGGCATTTGCATATTCACTGACTTCTTCCTCTTCGTTCTGCTCCTCCTGCTCTTCCTCTTCTCCACTGCTGCTGCTGGAGCTGTCCTCCACTGCTGCTGCCCTCCTCATGGCTCTTTTCCTGAGGCACCAGCAGAGCCCAAGAATCAGGAGGAGCAGGATGCCAGCGATCGCCCAGAACTGCCAGTGCTGCAAGGCAGCAAAGAGCAGGGCTCTCCAGGCCACAGGATTCTGCTCCTTGCTCCTCAGCTCCTGGCTCTTCTGCTCCAGCTCCTGGCTCTTCTGCTCCAGCTCCTGGCTCTTCTGCTCCAGCTCCTGCAGCAGCCAAGCCATCTCCCGGCTCAGCTGCTCGGCACGGTGCTGCATGCGGTCACGTGTGTCTTCATCCAGCTCATCACCGACGACACGCACGTTCAGGATGAGCTGCTGCAGAACCCAGAGTAAGAGCTTTGTGACAGCCATGGCCTGCAGAAGAGAGAAAGAATTCAGTGGGGCTGGGATGGGAGGGAGGGAGGGAAGGAGGAAGGGAGTTGGTGGCGGGGGGAGCGGATGCGGGAGCCGCAGGGAGCTAGGGATGGGCAGGAGAGGGAATGAGGCAGCTGCGAGGCAGCAAGGCCTGCGCCCAGGCCCGGTGGCAGCGGCAGCGTGCCCTGCCCAAGGAGCTCGCAGCCAGGGTTTCGATGCAGGCTGAGCATCCAGCCCCGGGGACCCACGTTTCTGCCCCGGCCCTTGTCCAGCCCAGCCTCCCCCCTGCGTGCAAACTCACTGCTGCCCCAGGCCGTACTGGGGCGGTGCTGCCTGCTGGCACCCTCATATCCATCCCCCATTGTGACTCATCCCCTCTGATGTCACAGGCGCTGGGGGCGCATCACAGGCCCTCCTGCCCGACAGCCCCAGCCTTCGCCCCCAGCCCGGTTCAGCGACTCACAGCTGCCCTGGTGCTCTGGTTACAGCTTGGCACCAGTCAACTTTGTTCAGACAAGCTTGCATGGTGCTGTGTTTTGTAATAAATGTATTCTGCCTGCCAGTGGAACTCTCATCATCATAGAATATCCCGAGTTAGAAGATGTCTGAGTAGCCTAGCTGTACGCCAAACATCATCTCAACGAGCATGGTTCTCCGAGAGACATCTGTGGTCTGCACTTTGCAAGAGCAGCTGGAGGGCAGCCCATTTGTGCTGCAGCAGTGTAACAGAGGCACCAGCATCCTTCTGTGGCCTTTTCTAGACGCTCTTTGCCACGCGTGTAGTGATGCACGGGGTTGTTGTGACTGAAGTGCAGGACCTGGCACTGATCCCTGTTGAATCTCATATCGCTGGCCTTGACCTGGCGATCCTACCTGTCCGTATTCCTCTGCAGAGCCTTCTGATCCGCCATCAGTAATGCAGTTGGTGTCCTCTGCAAACTAGCCAAGGCTGCAGCTGATCCCCTCGTCCAGCTCATTGATAATGATGTTAACAGAACTGGCCCCAACACTGAGCCTTTAGGAACACCACTTTTCACAAGCTGCCAACTAGAGTTTTCAAGAGGCTGTGGCTTTCTTGTTCCACTGGACTTTTGAAAGCTTAGGATAAAAAGAGCTCTGTCCTCTCTCTGGTTAGCGCAGAGATAGGAACAGAGTGGCAGGCAATTCTGTAAAACAAGCCCATTGTCTTGGAGCAAAGACTACCCAAGGAGTCTTGCAAGCCCTACTGAAGTACAACTGCTGGGTCTTTGACCTGCACCTGCAGGTAAAATCAGAATACATCAGGCATATGGACACTAATCCTGGCCTAAACAATCCAGAAGAGGGGCAGACTGACTGGTTTTTGGGAAAAGAGAAGGGTAATTAGAGCAAAGGGTGTTTGGAAATTTAGCTTAAGAGGGAAAAGTAAATTGTCGTGCACGTAGTTGGTCTTCTGCCAGTTTGTACACTGAGATATTTTCTCTCTCGTTGCAATAGCACAGATTTGTGTTTCATTAATAAATGAGCTTTATTCTCAAGAAGGGTCCTGTTGTGAGGGAAGGTGTTTAAACGATTTTTGGTTTAGACGTTGCTAGATGCATTACAGTCAGAGACCCTAGTGCAAACAGGATCCTAAGAAGGAGAAAAATGGCCGCTACTGCTGAACCCAGGACACCAGCACAGGTATAACCTCCTGCTGCGCTGGGAAGAACGTCAAGGGGAGAATGCTGCCACTCTTCTGAAGAAGAGGCCTGCTGCGCAGTTTTCCTTGTGCTTGCTGTGTCCTCTTTCTGCCTCTCCCCTCTTTTTCCCTCGGGTACAAGTTTGTCATCTGCTGTCGGCTGTGCAGCCTGCAAACAGAGCTCTGTGCATGAAGACCACTTTCAGTGGCCGTAGGTCAGCATCCTTGTGAGGCAATCTTGCATGTCCATGAACTCCCTCATTGCCTCAGCTTGGGCATCTGGATCCTGTGCCAGGTGCTGGAAGAGGTTGAATGGCTGGGCTCTTTGCAAGGCTGGGGGCAAGGCGATCTCCTGAGGAATCTTCTCATTCCCAAAGAAGAAGTGGTCGAGGCGTTTCTCCTCCACGCAGCGGCACAGGTACCGCATGATGTCATCCAGCCGCAGCAGGAAACGTGTCCTGTGCCAGCCTGACAGGGGCGTGGTGTTGAGGAGGTGCATCACCACTGTCTTCAAGGTATAGCTGGAAAAGCCTGTGCCCACCAGAATGCGGGCGCAGAGCTGCAGGCATCTGAGGTGGAAGCTGCCATCTGGGGCCTGCCTGGCTGTCAGCTCGAAGAACTTTGCCTCTGCCACAGCGCAGCTCAATGTCCAGGTTGTGCTTGGGGTGAAGATAGCCTCACTAGCCTGGCTGCTCATGAAGATGTCCGAGTCGCCTTGCTGCACGCCCAACGTAATTTCAATGGTGATTTCCTCCTCTGCTGTTGCCACCTTGAATTTGCAGGAGCGGCTGCAGGCCAGCATCGTTAAACGCCACCGGTGTGAATGAGGCAAAACCACCCAGCATGCTTTCACCAGCTGATGAAACCTGCGAACTGTTTTCCCCACATCTAGATAGCAGCCGGTGCAGAGGCTGTGCAGGAGGCTGGGGCCCTGATTCCTTCTCAGCGCCTCTTCGTCATGGTGGAGGAAGCACAGCGTGCCCCCCCCCAGCTGCTCTGTCGCGCACGTACACTCCAGCTGCACGCGGATGCGGAAGTTCCGCTCTGGCGTCTCCCCCGGATTGCAGAGCTCCGGGAGAAAGGCGTGGCCAGACGGGGGGGCCAGGGGCACAAGCAGTGAGTAGATGATGTCTTCTTCATAGGGACTCCAGCCTTCGTGTGCGCAGCCTATGCCAAAGCATGGTCGCAGCACTGGGAAGGAGCCATCTGACGAGACTTGTTCCGCAACAAGGATGAAAGTATTCACAAGGTCCGTCACAAATTCACACTTTGTGAACAGGTTCTGATTAGGCCATTGTATGTGCTCCTCAAAATGCCTTGCCAGGGCATTTGCATATTCACTGACTTCTTCCTCTTCGTTCTGCTCCTCCTGCTCTTCCTCTTCTCCACTGCTGCTGCTGGAGCTGTCCTCCACTGCTGCTGCCCTCCTCATGGCTCTTTTCCTGAGGCACCAGCAGAGCCCAAGAATCAGGAGGAGCAGGATGCCAGCGATCGCCCAGAACTGCCAGTGCTGCAAGGCAGCAAAGAGCAGGGCTCTCCAGGCCACAGGATTCTGCTCCTTGCTCCTCAGCTCCTGGCTCTTCTGCTCCAGCTCCTGGCTCTTCTGCTCCAGCTCCTGGCTCTTCTGCTCCAGCTCCTGGCTCTTCTGCTCCAGCTCCTGCAGCAGCCAAGCCATCTCCCGGCTCAGCTGCTCGGCACGGTGCTGCATGCGGTCACGTGTGTCTTCATCCAGCTCATCACCGACGACACGCACGTTCAGGATGAGCTGCTGCAGAACCCAGAGTAAGAGCTTTGTGACAGCCATGGCCTGCAGAAGAGAGAAAGAATTCAGTGGGGCTGGGATGGGAGGGAGGGAGGGAAGGAGGAAGGGAGTTGGTGGCGGGGGGAGCGGATGCGGGAGCTGCAGGGAGCTAGGGATGGGCAGGAGAGGGAATGAGGCAGCTGCGAGGCAGCAAGGCCTGCGCCCAGGCCCGGTGGCAGCGGCAGCGTGCCCTGCCCAAGGAGCTCGCAGCCAGGGTTTCGATACAGGCTGAGCATCCAGCCCCGGGGACCCACGTTTCTGCCCCGGCCCTTGTCCAGCCCAGCCTCCCCCCTGCGTGCAAACTCACTGCTGCCCCAGGCCGTACTGGGGCGGTGCTGCCTGCTGGCACCCTCATATCCATCCCCCATTGTGACTCATCCCCTCTGATGTCACAGGCGCTGGGGGCGCATCACAGGCCCTCCTGCCCGACAGCCCCAGCCTTCGCCCCCAGCCCGGTTCAGCGACTCACAGCTGCCCTGGTGCTCTGGTTACAGCTTGGCACCAGTCAACTTTGTTCAGACAAGCTTGCATGGTGCTGTGTTTTGTAATAAATGTATTCTGCCTGCCAGTGGAACTCTCATCATCATAGAATATCCCAAGTTAGAAGATGTCTGAGTAGCCTAGCTGTACGCCAAACATCATCTCAACGAGCATGGTTCTCCGAGAGACATCTGTGGTCTGCACTTTGCAAGAGCAGCTGGAGGGCAGCCCATTTGTGCTGCAGCAGTGTAACAGAGGCACCAGCATCCTTCTGTGGCCTTTTCTAGACGCTCTTTGCCACGCGTGTAGTGATGCACGGGGTTGTTGTGACTGAAGTGCAGGACCTGGCACTGATCCCTGTTGAATCTCATATCGCTGGCCTTGACCTGGCGATCCTACCTGTCCGTATTCCTCTGCAGAGCCTTCTGATCCGCCATCAGTAATGCAGTTGGTGTCCTCTGCAAACTAGCCAAGGCTGCAGCTGATCCCCTCGTCCAGCTCATTGATAATGATGTTAACAGAACTGGCCCCAACACTGAGCCTTTAGGAACACCACTTTTCACAAGCTGCCAACTAGAGTTTTCAAGAGGCTGTGGCTTTCTTGTTCCACTGGACTTTTGAAAGCTTAGGATAAAAAGAGCTCTGTCCTCTCTCTGGTTAGCGCAGAGATAGGAACAGAGTGGCAGGCAATTCTGTAAAACAAGCCCATTGTCTTGGAGCAAAGACTACCCAAGGAGTCTTGCAAGCCCTACTGCAGTACAACTGCTGGGTCTTTGACCTGCACCTGCAGGTAAAATCAGAATACATCAGGCATATGGACACTAATCCTGGCCTAAACAATCCAGAAGAGGGGCAGACTGACTGGTTTTTGGGAAAAGAGAAGGGTAATTAGAGCAAAGGGTGTTTGGAAATTTAGCTTAAGAGGGAAAAGTAAATTGTCGTGCACGTAGTTGGTCTTCTGCCAGTTTGTACACTGAGATATTTTCTCTCTCGTTGCAATAGCACAGATTTGTGTTTCATTAATAAATGAGCTTTATTCTCAAGAAGGGTCCTGTTGTGAGGGAAGGTGTTTAAACGATTTTTGGTTTAGACGTTGCTAGATGCATTACAGTCAGAGACCCTAGTGCAAACAGGATCCTAAGAAGGAGAAAAATGGCCGCTACTGCTGAACCCAGGACACCAGCACAGGTATAACCTGCTGCTGCGCTGGGAAGAACGTCAAGGGGAGAATGCTGCCACTCTTCTGAAGAAGAGGCCTGCTGCGCAGTTTTCCTTGTGCTTGCTGTGTCCTCTTTCTGCCTCTCCCCTCTTTTTCCCTCGGGTACAAGTTTGTCATCTGCTGTCGGCTGTGCAGCCTGCAAACAGAGCTCTGTGCATGAAGACCACTTTCAGTGGCCGTAGGTCAGCATCCTTGTGAGGCAATCTTGCATGTCCATGAACTCCCTCATTGCCTCAACTTGGGCATCTGGATCCTGCGCCAGGTGCTGGAAGAGGTTGAATGGCTGGGCTCTTTGCAAGGCTGGGGGCAAGGCGATCTCCTGAGGAATCTTCTCATTCCCAAAGAAGAAGTGGTCGAGGCGTTTCTCCTCCACGCAGCGGCACAGGTACCGCATGATGTCATCCAGCCGCAGCAGGAAACGTGTCCTGTGCCAGCCTGACAGGGGCGTGGTGTTGAGGAGGTGCATCACCACTGTCTTCAAGGTATAGCTGGAAAAGCCTGTGCCCACCAGAATGCGGGCGCAGAGCTGCAGGCATCTGAGGTGGAAGCTGCCATCTGGGGCCTGCCTGGCTGTCAGCTCGAAGAACTTTGCCTCTGCCACAGCGCAGCTCAATGTCCAGGTTGTGCTTGGGGTGAAGATAGCCTCACTAGCCTGGCTGCTCATGAAGATGTCCGAGTCGCCTTGCTGCACGCCCAACGTAATTTCAATGGTGATTTCCTCCTCTGCTGTTGCCACCTTGAATTTGCAGGAGCGGCTGCAGGCCAGCATCGTTAAACGCCACCGGTGTGAATGAGGCAAAACCACCCAGCATGCTTTCACCAGCTGATGAAACCTGCGAACTGTTTTCCCCACATCTAGATAGCAGCCGGTGCAGAGGCTGTGCAGGAGGCTGGGGCCCTGATTCCTTCTCAGCGCCTCTTCGTCATGGTGGAGGAAGCACAGCGTGCCCCCCCCCAGCTGCTCTGTCGCGCACGTACACTCCAGCTGCACGCGGATGCGGAAGTTCCGCTCTGGCGTCTCCCCCGGATTGCAGAGCTCCGGGAGAAAGGCGTGGCCAGACGGGGGGGCCAGGGGCACAAGCAGTGAGTAGATGATGTCTTCTTCATAGGGACTCCAGCCTTCGTGTGCGCAGCCTATGCCAAAGCATGGTCGCAGCACTGGGAAGGAGCCATCTGACGAGACTTGTTCCGCAACAAGGATGAAAGTATTCACAAGGTCCGTCACAAATTCACACTTTGTGAACAGGTTCTGATTAGGCCATTGTATGTGCTCCTCAAAATGCCTTGCCAGGGCATTTGCATATTCACTGACTTCTTCCTCTTCGTTCTGCTCCTCCTGCTCTTCCTCTTCTCCACTGCTGCTGCTGGAGCTGTCCTCCACTGCTGCTGCCCTCCTCATGGCTCTTTTCCTGAGGCACCAGCAGAGCCCAAGAATCAGGAGGAGCAGGATGCCAGCGATCGCCCAGAACTGCCAGTGCTGCAAGGCAGCAAAGAGCAGGGCTCTCCAGGCCACAGGATTCTGCTCCTTGCTCCTCAGCTCCTGGCTCTTCTGCTCCAGCTCCTGGCTCTTCTGCTCCAGCTCCTGGCTCTTCTGCTCCAGCTCCTGCAGCAGCCAAGCCATCTCCCGGCTCAGCTGCTCGGCACGGTGCTGCATGCGGTCACGTGTGTCTTCATCCAGCTCATCACCGACGACACGCACGTTCAGGATGAGCTGCTGCAGAACCCAGAGTAAGAGCTTTGTGACAGCCATGGCCTGCAGAAGAGAGAAAGAATTCAGTGGGGCTGGGATGGGAGGGAGGGAGGGAAGGAGGAAGGGAGTTGGTGGCGGGGGGAGCGGATGCGGGAGCCGCAGGGAGCTAGGGATGGGCAGGAGAGGGAATGAGGCAGCTGCGAGGCAGCAAGGCCTGCGCCCAGGCCCGGTGGCAGCGGCAGCGTGCCCTGCCCAAGGAGCTCGCAGCCAGGGTTTCGATGCAGGCTGAGCATCCAGCCCCGGGGACCCACGTTTCTGCCCCGGCCCTTGTCCAGCCCAGCCTCCCCCCTGCGTGCAAACTCACTGCTGCCCCAGGCCGTACTGGGGCGGTGCTGCCTGCTGGCACCCTCATATCCATCCCCCATTGTGACTCATCCCCTCTGATGTCACAGGCGCTGGGGGCGCATCACAGGCCCTCCTGCCCGACAGCCCCAGCCTTCGCCCCCAGCCCGGTTCAGCGACTCACAGCTGCCCTGGTGCTCTGGTTACAGCTTGGCACCAGTCAACTTTGTTCAGACAAGCTTGCATGGTGCTGTGTTTTGTAATAAATGTATTCTGCCTGCCAGTGGAACTCTCATCATCATAGAATATCCCGAGTTAGAAGATGTCTGAGTAGCCTAGCTGTACGCCAAACATCATCTCAACGAGCATGGTTCTCCGAGAGACATCTGTGGTCTGCACTTTGCAAGAGCAGCTGGAGGGCAGCCCATTTGTGCTGCAGCAGTGTAACAGAGGCACCAGCATCCTTCTGTGGCCTTTTCTAGACGCTCTTTGCCACGCGTGTAGTGATGCACGGGGTTGTTGTGACTGAAGTGCAGGACCTGGCACTGATCCCTGTTGAATCTCATATCGCTGGCCTTGACCTGGCGATCCTACCTGTTCGTATTCCTCTGCAGAGCCTTCTGATCCGCCATCAGTAATGCAGTTGGTGTCCTCTGCAAACTAGCCAAGGCTGCAGCTGATCCCCTCGTCCAGCTCATTGATAATGATGTTAACAGAACTGGCCCCAACACTGAGCCTTTAGGAACACCACTTTTCACAAGCTGCCAACTAGAGTTTTCAAGAGGCTGTGGCTTTCTTGTTCCACTGGACTTTTGAAAGCTTAGGATAAAAAGAGCTCTGTCCTCTCTCTGGTTAGCGCAGAGATAGGAACAGAGTGGCAGGCAATTCTGTAAAACAAGCCCATTGTCTTGGAGCAAAGACTACCCAAGGAGTCTTGCAAGCCCTACTGAAGTACAACTGCTGGGTCTTTGACCTGCACCTGCAGGTAAAATCAGAATACATCAGGCATATGGACACTAATCCTGGCCTAAACAATCCAGAAGAGGGGCAGACTGACTGGTTTTTGGGAAAAGAGAAGGGTAATTAGAGCAAAGGGTGTTTGGAAATTTAGCTTAAGAGGGAAAAGTAAATTGTCGTGCACGTAGTTGGTCTTCTGCCAGTTTGTACACTGAGATATTTTCTCTCTCGTTGCAATAGCACAGATTTGTGTTTCATTAATAAATGAGCTTTATTCTCAAGAAGGGTCCTGTTGTGAGGGAAGGTGTTTAAACGATTTTTGGTTTAGACGTTGCTAGATGCATTACAGTCAGAGACCCTAGTGCAAACAGGATCCTAAGAAGGAGAAAAATGGCCGCTACTGCTGAACCCAGGACACCAGCACAGGTATAACCTGCTGCTGCGCTGGGAAGAACGTCAAGGGGAGAATGCTGCCACTCTTCTGAAGAAGAGGCCTGCTGCGCAGTTTTCCTTGTGCTTGCTGTGTCCTCTTTCTGCCTCTCCCCTCTTTTTCCCTCGGGTACAAGTTTGTCATCTGCTGTCGGCTGTGCAGCCTGCAAACAGAGCTCTGTGCATGAAGACCACTTTCAGTGGCCGTAGGTCAGCATCCTTGTGAGGCAATCTTGCATGTCCATGAACTCCCTCATTGCCTCAGCTTGGGCATCTGGATCCTGCGCCAGGTGCTGGAAGAGGTTGAATGGCTGGGCTCTTTGCAAGGCTGGGGGCAAGGCGATCTCCTGAGGAATCTTCTCATTCCCAAAGAAGAAGTGGTCGAGGCGTTTCTCCTCCACGCAGCGGCACAGGTACCGCATGATGTCATCCAGCCGCAGCAGGAAACGTGTCCTGTGCCAGCCTGACAGGGGCGTGGTGTTGAGGAGGTGCATCACCACTGTCTTCAAGGTATAGCTGGAAAAGCCTGTGCCCACCAGAATGCGGGCGCAGAGCTGCAGGCATCTGAGGTGGAAGCTGCCATCTGGGGCCTGCCTGGCTGTCAGCTCGAAGAACTTTGCCTCTGCCACAGCGCAGCTCAATGTCCAGGTTGTGCTTGGGGTGAAGATAGCCTCACTAGCCTGGCTGCTCATGAAGATGTCCGAGTCGCCTTGCTGCACGCCCAACGTAATTTCAATGGTGATTTCCTCCTCTGCTGTTGCCACCTTGAATTTGCAGGAGCGGCTGCAGGCCAGCATCGTTAAACGCCACCGGTGTGAATGAGGCAAAACCACCCAGCATGCTTTCACCAGCTGATGAAACCTGCGAACTGTTTTCCCCACATCTAGATAGCAGCCGGTGCAGAGGCTGTGCAGGAGGCTGGGGCCCTGATTCCTTCTCAGCGCCTCTTCGTCATGGTGGAGGAAGCACAGCGTGCCCCCCCCCAGCTGCTCTGTCGCGCACGTACACTCCAGCTGCACGCGGATGCGGAAGTTCCGCTCTGGCGTCTCCCCCGGATTGCAGAGCTCCGGGAGAAAGGCGTGGCCAGACGGGGGGGCCAGGGGCACAAGCAGTGAGTAGATGATGTCTTCTTCATAGGGACTCCAGCCTTCGTGTGCGCAGCCTATGCCAAAGCATGGTCGCAGCACTGGGAAGGAGCCATCTGACGAGACTTGTTCCGCAACAAGGATGAAAGTATTCACAAGGTCCGTCACAAATTCACACTTTGTGAACAGGTTCTGATTAGGCCATTGTATGTGCTCCTCAAAATGCCTTGCCAGGGCATTTGCATATTCACTGACTTCTTCCTCTTCGTTCTGCTCCTCCTGCTCTTCCTCTTCTCCACTGCTGCTGCTGGAGCTGTCCTCCACTGCTGCTGCCCTCCTCATGGCTCTTTTCCTGAGGCACCAGCAGAGCCCAAGAATCAGGAGGAGCAGGATGCCAGCGATCGCCCAGAACTGCCAGTGCTGCAAGGCAGCAAAGAGCAGGGCTCTCCAGGCCACAGGATTCTGCTCCTTGCTCCTCAGCTCCTGGCTCTTCTGCTCCAGCTCCTGGCTCTTCTGCTCCAGCTCCTGGCTCTTCTGCTCCAGCTCCTG
Source organism: Psittacula echo (assembly GCF_963264785.1). Taxonomy (NCBI): domain Eukaryota; kingdom Metazoa; phylum Chordata; class Aves; order Psittaciformes; family Psittacidae; genus Psittacula; species Psittacula echo. The sequence continues at coordinate 79,895,146 of NC_137739.1, forward strand.
CAGCAGCCAAGCCATCTCCCGGCTCAGCTGCTCGGCACGGTGCTGCATGCGGTCACGTGTGTCTTCATCCAGCTCATCACCGACGACACGCACGTTCAGGATGAGCTGCTGCAGAACCCAGAGTAAGAGCTTTGTGACAGCCATGGCCTGCAGAAGAGAGAAAGAATTCAGTGGGGCTGGGATGGGAGGGAGGGAGGGAAGGAGGAAGGGAGTTGGTGGCGGGGGGAGCGGATGCGGGAGCCGCAGGGAGCTAGGGATGGGCAGGAGAGGGAATGAGGCAGCTGCGAGGCAGCAAGGCCTGCGCCCAGGCCCGGTGGCAGCGGCAGCGTGCCCTGCCCAAGGAGCTCGCAGCCAGGGTTTCGATGCAGGCTGAGCATCCAGCCCCGGGGACCCACGTTTCTGCCCCGGCCCTTGTCCAGCCCAGCCTCCCCCCTGCGTGCAAACTCACTGCTGCCCCAGGCCGTACTGGGGCGGTGCTGCCTGCTGGCACCCTCATATCCATCCCCCATTGTGACTCATCCCCTCTGATGTCACAGGCGCTGGGGGCGCATCACAGGCCCTCCTGCCCGACAGCCCCAGCCTTCGCCCCCAGCCCGGTTCAGCGACTCACAGCTGCCCTGGTGCTCTGGTTACAGCTTGGCACCAGTCAACTTTGTTCAGACAAGCTTGCATGGTGCTGTGTTTTGTAATAAATGTATTCTGCCTGCCAGTGGAACTCTCATCATCATAGAATATCCCGAGTTAGAAGATGTCTGAGTAGCCTAGCTGTACGCCAAACATCATCTCAACGAGCATGGTTCTCCGAGAGACATCTGTGGTCTGCACTTTGCAAGAGCAGCTGGAGGGCAGCCCATTTGTGCTGCAGCAGTGTAACAGAGGCACCAGCATCCTTCTGTGGCCTTTTCTAGACGCTCTTTGCCACGCGTGTAGTGATGCACGGGGTTGTTGTGACTGAAGTGCAGGACCTGGCACTGATCCCTGTTGAATCTCATATCGCTGGCCTTGACCTGGCGATCCTACCTGTCCGTATTCCTCTGCAGAGCCTTCTGATCCGCCATCAGTAATGCAGTTGGTGTCCTCTGCAAACTAGCCAAGGCTGCAGCTGATCCCCTCGTCCAGCTCATTGATAATGATGTTAACAGAACTGGCCCCAACACTGAGCCTTTAGGAACACCACTTTTCACAAGCTGCCAACTAGAGTTTTCAAGAGGCTGTGGCTTTCTTGTTCCACTGGACTTTTGAAAGCTTAGGATAAAAAGAGCTCTGTCCTCTCTCTGGTTAGCGCAGAGATAGGAACAGAGTGGCAGGCAATTCTGTAAAACAAGCCCATTGTCTTGGAGCAAAGACTACCCAAGGAGTCTTGCAAGCCCTACTGAAGTACAACTGCTGGGTCTTTGACCTGCACCTGCAGGTAAAATCAGAATACATCAGGCATATGGACACTAATCCTGGCCTAAACAATCCAGAAGAGGGGCAGACTGACTGGTTTTTGGGAAAAGAGAAGGGTAATTAGAGCAAAGGGTGTTTGGAAATTTAGCTTAAGAGGGAAAAGTAAATTGTCGTGCACGTAGTTGGTCTTCTGCCAGTTTGTACACTGAGATATTTTCTCTCTCGTTGCAATAGCACAGATTTGTGTTTCATTAATAAATGAGCTTTATTCTCAAGAAGGGTCCTGTTGTGAGGGAAGGTGTTTAAACGATTTTTGGTTTAGACGTTGCTAGATGCATTACAGTCAGAGACCCTAGTGCAAACAGGATCCTAAGAAGGAGAAAAATGGCCGCTACTGCTGAACCCAGGACACCAGCACAGGTATAACCTGCTGCTGCGCTGGGGAGAACGTCAAGGGGAGAATGCTGCCACTCTTCTGAAGAAGAGGCCTGCTGCGCAGTTTTCCTTGTGCTTGCTGTGTCCTCTTTCTGCCTCTCCCCTCTTTTTCCCTCGGGTACAAGTTTGTCATCTGCTGTCGGCTGTGCAGCCTGCAAACAGAGCTCTGTGCATGAAGACCACTTTCAGTGGCCGTAGGTCAGCATCCTTGTGAGGCAATCTTGCATGTCCATGAACTCCCTCATTGCCTCAGCTTGGGCATCTGGATCCTGCGCCAGGTGCTGGAAGAGGTTGAATGGCTGGGCTCTTTGCAAGGCTGGGGGCAAGGCGATCTCCTGAGGAATCTTCTCATTCCCAAAGAAGAAGTGGTCGAGGCGTTTCTCCTCCACGCAGCGGCACAGGTACCGCATGATGTCATCCAGCCGCAGCAGGAAACGTGTCCTGTGCCAGCCTGACAGGGGCGTGGTGTTGAGGAGGTGCATCACCACTGTCTTCAAGGTATAGCTGGAAAAGCCTGTGCCCACCAGAATGCGGGCGCAGAGCTGCAGGCATCTGAGGTGGAAGCTGCCATCTGGGGCCTGCCTGGCTGTCAGCTCGAAGAACTTTGCCTCTGCCACAGCGCAGCTCAATGTCCAGGTTGTGCTTGGGGTGAAGATAGCCTCACTAGCCTGGCTGCTCATGAAGATGTCCGAGTCGCCTTGCTGCACGCCCAACGTAATTTCAATGGTGATTTCCTCCTCTGCTGTTGCCACCTTGAATTTGCAGGAGCGGCTGCAGGCCAGCATCGTTAAACGCCACCGGTGTGAATGAGGCAAAACCACCCAGCATGCTTTCACCAGCTGATGAAACCTGCGAACTGTTTTCCCCACATCTAGATAGCAGCCGGTGCAGAGGCTGTGCAGGAGGCTGGGGCCCTGATTCCTTCTCAGCGCCTCTTCGTCATGGTGGAGGAAGCACAGCGTGCCCCCCCCCAGCTGCTCTGTCGCGCACGTACACTCCAGCTGCACGCGGATGCGGAAGTTCCGCTCTGGCGTCTCCCCCAGATTGCAGAGCTCCGGGAGAAAGGCGTGGCCAGACGGGGGGGCCAGGGGCACAAGCAGTGAGTAGATGATGTCTTCTTCATAGGGACTCCAGCCTTCGTGTGCGCAGCCTATGCCAAAGCATGGTCGCAGCACTGGGAAGGAGCCATCTGACGAGACTTGTTCCGCAACAAGGATGAAAGTATTCACAAGGTCCGTCACAAATTCACACTTTGTGAACAGGTTCTGATTAGGCCATTGTATGTGCTCCTCAAAATGCCTTGCCAGGGCATTTGCATATTCACTGACTTCTTCCTCTTCGTTCTGCTCCTCCTGCTCTTCCTCTTCTCCACTGCTGCTGCTGGAGCTGTCCTCCACTGCTGCTGCCCTCCTCATGGCTCTTTTCCTGAGGCACCAGCAGAGCCCAAGAATCAGGAGGAGCAGGATGCCAGCGATCGCCCAGAACTGCCAGTGCTGCAAGGCAGCAAAGAGCAGGGCTCTCCAGGCCACAGGATTCTGCTCCTTGCTCCTCAGCTCCTGGCTCTTCTGCTCCAGCTCCTGGCTCTTCTGCTCCAGCTCCTGGCTCTTCTGCTCCAGCTCCTGCAGCAGCCAAGCCATCTCCCGGCTCAGCTGCTCGGCACGGTGCTGCATGCGGTCACGTGTGTCTTCATCCAGCTCATCACCGACGACACGCACGTTCAGGATGAGCTGCTGCAGAACCCAGAGTAAGAGCTTTGTGACAGCCATGGCCTGCAGAAGAGAGAAAGAATTCAGTGGGGCTGGGATGGGAGGGAGGGAGGGAAGGAGGAAGGGAGTTGGTGGCGGGGGGAGCGGATGCGGGAGCCGCAGGGAGCTAGGGATGGGCAGGAGAGGGAATGAGGCAGCTGCGAGGCAGCAAGGCCTGCGCCCAGGCCCGGTGGCAGCGGCAGCGTGCCCTGCCCAAGGAGCTCGCAGCCAGGGTTTCGATGCAGGCTGAGCATCCAGCCCCGGGGACCCACGTTTCTGCCCCGGCCCTTGTCCAGCCCAGCCTCCCCCCTGCGTGCAAACTCACTGCTGCCCCAGGCCGTACTGGGGCGGTGCTGCCTGCTGGCACCCTCATATCCATCCCCCATTGTGACTCATCCCCTCTGATGTCACAGGCGCTGGGGGCGCATCACAGGCCCTCCTGCCCGACAGCCCCAGCCTTTGCCCCCAGCCCGGTTCAGCGACTCACAGCTGCCCTGGTGCTCTGGTTACAGCTTGGCACCAGTCAACTTTGTTCAGACAAGCTTGCATGGTGCTGTGTTTTGTAATAAATGTATTCTGCCTGCCAGTGGAACTCTCATCATCATAGAATATCCCGAGTTAGAAGATGTCTGAGTAGCCTAGCTGTACGCCAAACATCATCTCAACGAGCATGGTTCTCCGAGAGACATCTGTGGTCTGCACTTTGCAAGAGCAGCTGGAGGGCAGCCCATTTGTGCTGCAGCAGTGTAACAGAGGCACCAGCATCCTTCTGTGGCCTTTTCTAGACGCTCTTTGCCACGCGTGTAGTGATGCACGGGGTTGTTGTGACTGAAGTGCAGGACCTGGCACTGATCCCTGTTGAATCTCATATCGCTGGCCTTGACCTGGCGATCCTACCTGTCCGTATTCCTCTGCAGAGCCTTCTGATCCGCCATCAGTAATGCAGTTGGTGTCCTCTGCAAACTAGCCAAGGCTGCAGCTGATCCCCTCGTCCAGCTCATTGATAATGATGTTAACAGAACTGGCCCCAACACTGAGCCTTTAGGAACACCACTTTTCACAAGCTGCCAACTAGAGTTTTCAAGAGGCTGTGGCTTTCTTGTTCCACTGGACTTTTGAAAGCTTAGGATAAAAAGAGCTCTGTCCTCTCTCTGGTTAGCGCAGAGATAGGAACAGAGTGGCAGGCAATTCTGTAAAACAAGCCCATTGTCTTGGAGCAAAGACTACCCAAGGAGTCTTGCAAGCCCTACTGAAGTACAACTGCTGGGTCTTTGACCTGCACCTGCAGGTAAAATCAGAATACATCAGGCATATGGACACTAATCCTGGCCTAAACAATCCAGAAGAGGGGCAGACTGACTGGTTTTTGGGAAAAGAGAAGGGTAATTAGAGCAAAGGGTGTTTGGAAATTTAGCTTAAGAGGGAAAAGTAAATTGTCGTGCACGTAGTTGGTCTTCTGCCAGTTTGTACACTGAGATATTTTCTCTCTCGTTGCAATAGCACAGATTTGTGTTTCATTAATAAATGAGCTTTATTCTCAAGAAGGGTCCTGTTGTGAGGGAAGGTGTTTAAACGATTTTTGGTTTAGACGTTGCTAGATGCATTACAGTCAGAGACCCTAGTGCAAACAGGATCCTAAGAAGGAGAAAAATGGCCGCTACTGCTGAACCCAGGACACCAGCACAGGTATAACCTGCTGCTGCGCTGGGGAGAACGTCAAGGGGAGAATGCTGCCACTCTTCTGAAGAAGAGGCCTGCTGCGCAGTTTTCCTTGTGCTTGCTGTGTCCTCTTTCTGCCTCTCCCCTCTTTTTCCCTCGGGTACAAGTTTGTCATCTGCTGTCGGCTGTGCAGCCTGCAAACAGAGCTCTGTGCATGAAGACCACTTTCAGTGGCCGTAGGTCAGCATCCTTGTGAGGCAATCTTGCATGTCCATGAACTCCCTCATTGCCTCAGCTTGGGCATCTGGATCCTGCGCCAGGTGCTGGAAGAGGTTGAATGGCTGGGCTCTTTGCAAGGCTGGGGGCAAGGCGATCTCCTGAGGAATCTTCTCATTCCCAAAGAAGAAGTGGTCGAGGCGTTTCTCCTCCACGCAGCGGCACAGGTACCGCATGATGTCATCCAGCCGCAGCAGGAAACGTGTCCTGTGCCAGCCTGACAGGGGCGTGGTGTTGAGGAGGTGCATCACCACTGTCTTCAAGGTATAGCTGGAAAAGCCTGTGCCCACCAGAATGCGGGCGCAGAGCTGCAGGCATCTGAGGTGGAAGCTGCCATCTGGGGCCTGCCTGGCTGTCAGCTCGAAGAACTTTGCCTCTGCCACAGCGCAGCTCAATGTCCAGGTTGTGCTTGGGGTGAAGATAGCCTCACTAGCCTGGCTGCTCATGAAGATGTCCGAGTCGCCTTGCTGCACGCCCAACGTAATTTCAATGGTGATTTCCTCCTCTGCTGTTGCCACCTTGAATTTGCAGGAGCGGCTGCAGGCCAGCATCGTTAAACGCCACCGGTGTGAATGAGGCAAAACCACCCAGCATGCTTTCACCAGCTGATGAAACCTGCGAACTGTTTTCCCCACATCTAGATAGCAGCCGGTGCAGAGGCTGTGCAGGAGGCTGGGGCCCTGATTCCTTCTCAGCGCCTCTTCGTCATGGTGGAGGAAGCACAGCGTGCCCCCCCCCAGCTGCTCTGTCGCGCACGTACACTCCAGCTGCACGCGGATGCGGAAGTTCCGCTCTGGCGTCTCCCCCAGATTGCAGAGCTCCGGGAGAAAGGCGTGGCCAGACGGGGGGGCCAGGGGCACAAGCAGTGAGTAGATGATGTCTTCTTCATAGGGACTCCAGCCTTCGTGTGCGCAGCCTATGCCAAAGCATGGTCGCAGCACTGGGAAGGAGCCATCTGACGAGACTTGTTCCGCAACAAGGATGAAAGTATTCACAAGGTCCGTCACAAATTCACACTTTGTGAACAGGTTCTGATTAGGCCATTGTATGTGCTCCTCAAAATGCCTTGCCAGGGCATTTGCATATTCACTGACTTCTTCCTCTTCGTTCTGCTCCTCCTGCTCTTCCTCTTCTCCACTGCTGCTGCTGGAGCTGTCCTCCACTGCTGCTGCCCTCCTCATGGCTCTTTTCCTGAGGCACCAGCAGAGCCCAAGAATCAGGAGGAGCAGGATGCCAGCGATCGCCCAGAACTGCCAGTGCTGCAAGGCAGCAAAGAGCAGGGCTCTCCAGGCCACAGGATTCTGCTCCTTGCTCCTCAGCTCCTGGCTCTTCTGCTCCAGCTCCTGGCTCTTCTGCTCCAGCTCCTGGCTCTTCTGCTCCAGCTCCTGCAGCAGCCAAGCCATCTCCCGGCTCAGCTGCTCGGCACGGTGCTGCATGCGGTCACGTGTGTCTTCATCCAGCTCATCACCGACGACACGCACGTTCAGGATGAGCTGCTGCAGAACCCAGAGTAAGAGCTTTGTGACAGCCATGGCCTGCAGAAGAGAGAAAGAATTCAGTGGGGCTGGGATGGGAGGGAGGGAGGGAAGGAGGAAGGGAGTTGGTGGCGGGGGGAGCGGATGCGGGAGCCGCAGGGAGCTAGGGATGGGCAGGAGAGGGAATGAGGCAGCTGCGAGGCAGCAAGGCCTGCGCCCAGGCCCGGTGGCAGCGGCAGCGTGCCCTGCCCAAGGAGCTCGCAGCCAGGGTTTCGATGCAGGCTGAGCATCCAGCCCCGGGGACCCACGTTTCTGCCCCGGCCCTTGTCCAGCCCAGCCTCCCCCCTGCGTGCAAACTCACTGCTGCCCCAGGCCGTACTGGGGCGGTGCTGCCTGCTGGCACCCTCATATCCATCCCCCATTGTGACTCATCCCCTCTGATGTCACAGGCGCTGGGGGCGCATCACAGGCCCTCCTGCCCGACAGCCCCAGCCTTCGCCCCCAGCCCGGTTCAGCGACTCACAGCTGCCCTGGTGCTCTGGTTACAGCTTGGCACCAGTCAACTTTGTTCAGACAAGCTTGCATGGTGCTGTGTTTTGTAATAAATGTATTCTGCCTGCCAGTGGAACTCTCATCATCATAGAATATCCCGAGTTAGAAGATGTCTGAGTAGCCTAGCTGTACGCCAAACATCATCTCAACGAGCATGGTTCTCCGAGAGACATCTGTGGTCTGCACTTTGCAAGAGCAGCTGGAGGGCAGCCCATTTGTGCTGCAGCAGTGTAACAGAGGCACCAGCATCCTTCTGTGGCCTTTTCTAGACGCTCTTTGCCACGCGTGTAGTGATGCACGGGGTTGTTGTGACTGAAGTGCAGGACCTGGCACTGATCCCTGTTGAATCTCATATCGCTGGCCTTGACCTGGCGATCCTACCTGTCCGTATTCCTCTGCAGAGCCTTCTGATCCGCCATCAGTAATGCAGTTGGTGTCCTCTGCAAACTAGCCAAGGCTGCAGCTGATCCCCTCGTCCAGCTCATTGATAATGATGTTAACAGAACTGGCCCCAACACTGAGCCTTTAGGAACACCACTTTTCACAAGCTGCCAACTAGAGTTTTCAAGAGGCTGTGGCTTTCTTGTTCCACTGGACTTTTGAAAGCTTAGGATAAAAAGAGCTCTGTCCTCTCTCTGGTTAGCGCAGAGATAGGAACAGAGTGGCAGGCAATTCTGTAAAACAAGCCCATTGTCTTGGAGCAAAGACTACCCAAGGAGTCTTGCAAGCCCTACTGAAGTACAACTGCTGGGTCTTTGACCTGCACCTGCAGGTAAAATCAGAATACATCAGGCATATGGACACTAATCCTGGCCTAAACAATCCAGAAGAGGGGCAGACTGACTGGTTTTTGGGAAAAGAGAAGGGTAATTAGAGCAAAGGGTGTTTGGAAATTTAGCTTAAGAGGGAAAAGTAAATTGTCGTGCACGTAGTTGGTCTTCTGCCAGTTTGTACACTGAGATATTTTCTCTCTCGTTGCAATAGCACAGATTTGTGTTTCATTAATAAATGAGCTTTATTCTCAAGAAGGGTCCTGTTGTGAGGGAAGGTGTTTAAACGATTTTTGGTTTAGACGTTGCTAGATGCATTACAGTCAGAGACCCTAGTGCAAACAGGATCCTAAGAAGGAGAAAAATGGCCGCTACTGCTGAACCCAGGACACCAGCACAGGTATAACCTGCTGCTGCGCTGGGGAGAACGTCAAGGGGAGAATGCTGCCACTCTTCTGAAGAAGAGGCCTGCTGCGCAGTTTTCCTTGTGCTTGCTGTGTCCTCTTTCTGCCTCTCCCCTCTTTTTCCCTCGGGTACAAGTTTGTCATCTGCTGTCGGCTGTGCAGCCTGCAAACAGAGCTCTGTGCATGAAGACCACTTTCAGTGGCCGTAGGTCAGCATCCTTGTGAGGCAATCTTGCATGTCCATGAACTCCCTCATTGCCTCAGCTTGGGCATCTGGATCCTGTGCCAGGTGCTGGAAGAGGTTGAATGGCTGGGCTCTTTGCAAGGCTGGGGGCAAGGCGATCTCCTGAGGAATCTTCTCATTCCCAAAGAAGAAGTGGTCGAGGCGTTTCTCCTCCACGCAGCGGCACAGGTACCGCATGATGTCATCCAGCCGCAGCAGGAAACGTGTCCTGTGCCAGCCTGACAGGGGCGTGGTGTTGAGGAGGTGCATCACCACTGTCTTCAAGGTATAGCTGGAAAAGCCTGTGCCCACCAGAATGCGGGCGCAGAGCTGCAGGCATCTGAGGTGGAAGCTGCCATCTGGGGCCTGCCTGGCTGTCAGCTCGAAGAACTTTGCCTCTGCCACAGCGCAGCTCAATGTCCAGGTTGTGCTTGGGGTGAAGATAGCCTCACTAGCCTGGCTGCTCATGAAGATGTCCGAGTTGCCTTGCTGCACGCCCAACGTAATTTCAATGGTGATTTCCTCCTCTGCTGTTGCCACCTTGAATTTGCAGGAGCGGCTGCAGGCCAGCATCGTTAAACGCCACCGGTGTGAATGAGGCAAAACCACCCAGCATGCTTTCACCAGCTGATGAAACCTGCGAACTGTTTTCCCACATCTAGATAGCAGCCGGTGCAGAGGCTGTGCAGGAGGCTGGGGCCCTGATTCCTTCTCAGCGCCTCTTCGTCATGGTGGAGGAAGCACAGCGTGCCCCCCCCCAGCTGCTCTGTCGCGCACGTACACTCCAGCTGCACGCGGATGCGGAAGTTCCGCTCTGGCGTCTCCCCCGGATTGCAGAGCTCCGGGAGAAAGGCGTGGCCAGACGGGGGGGCCAGGGGCACAAGCAGTGAGTAGATGATGTCTTCTTCATAGGGACTCCAGCCTTCGTGTGCGCAGCCTATGCCAAAGCATGGTCGCAGCACTGGGAAGGAGCCATCTGACGAGACTTGTTCCGCAACAAGGATGAAAGTATTCACAAGGTCCGTCACAAATTCACACTTTGTGAACAGGTTCTGATTAGGCCATTGTATGTGCTCCTCAAAATGCCTTGCCAGGGCATTTGCATATTCACTGACTTCTTCCTCTTCGTTCTGCTCCTCCTGCTCTTCCTCTTCTCCACTGCTGCTGCTGGAGCTGTCCTCCACTGCTGCTGCCCTCCTCATGGCTCTTTTCCGGAGGCACCAGCAGAGCCCAAGAATCAGGAGGAGCAGGATGCCAGCGATCGCCCAGAACTGCCAGTGCTGCAAGGCAGCAAAGAGCAGGGCTCTCCAGGCCACAGGATTCTGCTCCTTGCTCCTCAGCTCCTGGCTCTTCTGCTCCAGCTCCTGGCTCTTCTGCTCCAGCTCCTGGCTCTTCTGCTCCAGCTCCTGCAGCAGCCAAGCCATCTCCCGGCTCAGCTGCTCGGCACGGTGCTGCATGCGGTCACGTGTGTCTTCATCCAGCTCATCACCGACGACACGCACGTTCAGGATGAGCTGCTGCAGAACCCAGAGTAAGAGCTTTGTGACAGCCATGGCCTGCAGAAGAGAGAAAGAATTCAGTGGGGCTGGGATGGGAGGGAGGGAGGGAAGGAGGAAGGGAGTTGGTGGCGGGGGGAGCGGATGCGGGAGCCGCAGGGAGCTAGGGATGGGCAGGAGAGGGAATGAGGCAGCTGCGAGGCAGCAAGGCCTGCGCCCAGGCCCGGTGGCAGCGGCAGCGTGCCCTGCCCAAGGAGCTCGCAGCCAGGGTTTCGATGCAGGCTGAGCATCCAGCCCCGGGGACCCACGTTTCTGCCCCGGCCCTTGTCCAGCCCAGCCTCCCCCCTGCGTGCAAACTCACTGCTGCCCCAGGCCGTACTGGGGCGGTGCTGCCTGCTGGCACCCTCATATCCATCCCCCATTGTGACTCATCCCCTCTGATGTCACAGGCGCTGGGGGCGCATCACAGGCCCTCCTGCCCGACAGCCCCAGCCTTCGCCCCCAGCCCGGTTCAGCGACTCACAGCTGCCCTGGTGCTCTGGTTACAGCTTGGCACCAGTCAACTTTGTTCAGACAAGCTTGCATGGTGCTGTGTTTTGTAATAAATGTATTCTGCCTGCCAGTGGAACTCTCATCATCATAGAATATCCCGAGTTAGAAGATGTCTGAGTAGCCTAGCTGTACGCCAAACATCATCTCAACGAGCATGGTTCTCCGAGAGACATCTGTGGTCTGCACTTTGCAAGAGCAGCTGGAGGGCAGCCCATTTGTGCTGCAGCAGTGTAACAGAGGCACCAGCATCCTTCTGTGGCCTTTTCTAGACGCTCTTTGCCACGCGTGTAGTGATGCACGGGGTTGTTGTGACTGAAGTGCAGGACCTGGCACTGATCCCTGTTGAATCTCATATCGCTGGCCTTGACCTGGCGATCCTACCTGTCCGTATTCCTCTGCAGAGCCTTCTGATCCGCCATCAGTAATGCAGTTGGTGTCCTCTGCAAACTAGCCAAGGCTGCAGCTGATCCCCTCGTCCAGCTCATTGATAATGATGTTAACAGAACTGGCCCCAACACTGAGCCTTTAGGAACACCACTTTTCACAAGCTGCCAACTAGAGTTTTCAAGAGGCTGTGGCTTTCTTGTTCCACTGGACTTTTGAAAGCTTAGGATAAAAAGAGCTCTGTCCTCTCTCTGGTTAGCGCAGAGATAGGAACAGAGTGGCAGGCAATTCTGTAAAACAAGCCCATTGTCTTGGAGCAAAGACTACCCAAGGAGTCTTGCAAGCCCTACTGCAGTACAACTGCTGGGTCTTTGACCTGCACCTGCAGGTAAAATCAGAATACATCAGGCATATGGACACTAATCCTGGCCTAAACAATCCAGAAGAGGGGCAGACTGACTGGTTTTTGGGAAAAGAGAAGGGTAATTAGAGCAAAGGGTGTTTGGAAATTTAGCTTAAGAGGGAAAAGTAAATTGTCGTGCACGTAGTTGGTCTTCTGCCAGTTTGTACACTGAGATATTTTCTCTCTCGTTGCAATAGCACAGATTTGTGTTTCATTAATAAATGAGCTTTATTCTCAAGAAGGGTCCTGTTGTGAGGGAAGGTGTTTAAACGATTTTTGGTTTAGACGTTGCTAGATGCATTACAGTCAGAGACCCTAGTGCAAACAGGATCCTAAGAAGGAGAAAAATGGCCGCTACTGCTGAACCCAGGACACCAGCACAGGTATAACCTGCTGCTGCGCTGGGGAGAACGTCAAGGGGAGAATGCTGCCACTCTTCTGAAGAAGAGGCCTGCTGCGCAGTTTTCCTTGTGCTTGCTGTGTCCTCTTTCTGCCTCTCCCCTCTTTTTCCCTCGGGTACAAGTTTGTCATCTGCTGTCGGCTGTGCAGCCTGCAAACAGAGCTCTGTGCATGAAGACCACTTTCAGTGGCCGTAGGTCAGCATCCTTGTGAGGCAATCTTGCATGTCCATGAACTCCCTCATTGCCTCAGCTTGGGCATCTGGATCCTGCGCCAGGTGCTGGAAGAGGTTGAATGGCTGGGCTCTTTGCAAGGCTGGGGGCAAGGCGATCTCCTGAGGAATCTTCTCATTCCCAAAGAAGAAGTGGTCGAGGCGTTTCTCCTCCACGCAGCGGCACAGGTACCGCATGATGTCATCCAGCCGCAGCAGGAAACGTGTCCTGTGCCAGCCTGACAGGGGCGTGGTGTTGAGGAGGTGCATCACCACTGTCTTCAAGGTATAGCTGGAAAAGCCTGTGCCCACCAGAATGCGGGCGCAGAGCTGCAGGCATCTGAGGTGGAAGCTGCCATCTGGGGCCTGCCTGGCTGTCAGCTCGAAGAACTTTGCCTCTGCCACAGCGCAGCTCAATGTCCAGGTTGTGCTTGGGGTGAAGATAGCCTCACTAGCCTGGCTGCTCATGAAGATGTCCGAGTCGCCTTGCTGCACGCCCAACGTAATTTCAATGGTGATTTCCTCCTCTGCTGTTGCCACCTTGAATTTGCAGGAGCGGCTGCAGGCCAGCATCGTTAAACGCCACCGGTGTGAATGAGGCAAAACCACCCAGCATGCTTTCACCAGCTGATGAAACCTGCGAACTGTTTTCCCCACATCTAGATAGCAGCCGGTGCAGAGGCTGTGCAGGAGGCTGGGGCCCTGATTCCTTCTCAGCGCCTCTTCGTCATGGTGGAGGAAGCACAGCGTGCCCCCCCCCAGCTGCTCTGTCGCGCACGTACACTCCAGCTGCACGCGGATGCGGAAGTTCCGCTCTGGCGTCTCCCCCGGATTGCAGAGCTCCGGGAGAAAGGCGTGGCCAGACGGGGGGGCCAGGGGCACAAGCAGTGAGTAGATGATGTCTTCTCCATAGGGACTCCAGCCTTCGTGTGCGCAGCCTATGCCAAAGCATGGTCGCAGCACTGGGAAGGAGCCATCTGACGAGACTTGTTCCGCAACAAGGATGAAAGTATTCACAAGGTCCGTCACAAATTCACACTTTGTGAACAGGTTCTGATTAGGCCATTGTATGTGCTCCTCAAAATGCCTTGCCAGGGCATTTGCATATTCACTGACTTCTTCCTCTTCGTTCTGCTCCTCCTGCTCTTCCTCTTCTCCACTGCTGCTGCTGGAGCTGTCCTCCACTGCTGCTGCCCTCCTCATGGCTCTTTTCCTGAGGCACCAGCAGAGCCCAAGAATCAGGAGGAGCAGGATGCCAGCGATCGCCCAGAACTGCCAGTGCTGCAAGGCAGCAAAGAGCAGGGCTCTCCAGGCCACAGGATTCTGCTCCTTGCTCCTCAGCTCCTGGCTCTTCTGCTCCAGCTCCTGGCTCTTCTGCTCCAGCTCCTGGCTCTTCTGCTCCAGCTCCTGCAGCAGCCAAGCCATCTCCCGGCTCAGCTGCTCGGCACGGTGCTGCATGCGGTCACGTGTGTCTTCATCCAGCTCATCACCGACGACACGCACGTTCAGGATGAGCTGCTGCAGAACCCAGAGTAAGAGCTTTGTGACAGCCATGGCCTGCAGAAGAGAGAAAGAATTCAGTGGGGCTGGGATGGGAGGGAGGGAGGGAAGTAGGAAGGGAGTTGGTGGCGGGGGGAGCGGATGCGGGAGCCGCAGGGAGCTAGGGATGGGCAGGAGAGGGAATGAGGCAGCTGCGAGGCAGCAAGGCCTGCGCCCAGGCCCGGTGGCAGCGGCAGCGTGCCCTGCCCAAGGAGCTCGCAGCCAGGGTTTCGATGCAGGCTGAGCATCCAGCCCCGGGGACCCACGTTTCTGCCCCGGCCCTTGTCCAGCCCAGCCTCCCCCCTGCGTGCAAACTCACTGCTGCCCCAGGCCGTACTGGGGCGGTGCTGCCTGCTGGCACCCTCATATCCATCCCCCATTGTGACTCATCCCCTCTGATGTCACAGGCGCTGGGGGCGCATCACAGGCCCTCCTGCCCGACAGCCCCAGCCTTCGCCCCCAGCCCGGTTCAGCGACTCACAGCTGCCCTGGTGCTCTGGTTACAGCTTGGCACCAGTCAACTTTGTTCAGACAAGCTTGCATGGTGCTGTGTTTTGTAATAAATGTATTCTGCCTGCCAGTGGAACTCTCATCATCATAGAATATCCCGAGTTAGAAGATGTCTGAGTAGCCTAGCTGTACGCCAAACATCATCTCAACGAGCATGGTTCTCCGAGAGACATCTGTGGTCTGCACTTTGCAAGAGCAGCTGGAGGGCAGCCCATTTGTGCTGCAGCAGTGTAACAGAGGCACCAGCATCCTTCTGTGGCCTTTTCTAGACGCTCTTTGCCACGCGTGTAGTGATGCACGGGGTTGTTGTGACTGAAGTGCAGGACCTGGCACTGATCCCTGTTGAATCTCATATCGCTGGCCTTGACCTGGCGATCCTACCTGTCCGTATTCCTCTGCAGAGCCTTCTGATCCGCCATCAGTAATGCAGTTGGTGTCCTCTGCAAACTAGCCAAGGCTGCAGCTGATCCCCTCGTCCAGCTCATTGATAATGATGTTAACAGAACTGGCCCCAACACTGAGCCTTTAGGAACGCCACTTTTCACAAGCTGCCAACTAGAGTTTTCAAGAGGCTGTGGCTTTCTTGTTCCACTGGACTTTTGAAAGCTTAGGATAAAAAGAGCTCTGTCCTCTCTCTGGTTAGCGCAGAGATAGGAACAGAGTGGCAGGCAATTCTGTAAAACAAGCCCATTGTCTTGGAGCAAAGACTACCCAAGGAGTCTTGCAAGCCCTACTGCAGTACAACTGCTGGGTCTTTGACCTGCACCTGCAGGTAAAATCAGAATACATCAGGCATATGGACACTAATCCTGGCCTAAACAATCCAGAAGAGGGGCAGACTGACTGGTTTTTGGGAAAAGAGAAGGGTAATTAGAGCAAAGGGTGTTTGGAAATTTAGCTTAAGAGGGAAAAGTAAATTGTCGTGCACGTAGTTGGTCTTCTGCCAGTTTGTACACTGAGATATTTTCTCTCTCGTTGCAATAGCACAGATTTGTGTTTCATTAATAAATGAGCTTTATTCTCAAGAAGGGTCCTGTTGTGAGGGAAGGTGTTTAAACTATTTTTGGTTTAGACGTTGCTAGATGCATTACAGTCAGAGACCCTAGTGCAAACAGGATCCTAAGAAGGAGAAAAATGGCCGCTACTGCTGAACCCAGGACACCAGCACAGGTATAACCTGCTGCTGCGCTGGGAAGAACGTCAAGGGGAGAATGCTGCCACTCTTCTGAAGAAGAGGCCTGCTGCGCAGTTTTCCTTGTGCTTGCTGTGTCCTCTTTCTGCCTCTCCCCTCTTTTTCCCTCGGGTACAAGTTTGTCATCTGCTGTCGGCTGTGCAGCCTGCAAACAGAGCTCTGTGCATGAAGACCACTTTCAGTGGCTGTAGGTCAGCATCCTTGTGAGGCAATCTTGCATGTCCATGAACTCCCTCATTGCCTCAGCTTGGGCATCTGGATCCTGCGCCAGGTGCTGGAAGAGGTTGAATGGCTGGGCTCTTTGCAAGGCTGGGGGCAAGGCGATCTCCTGAGGAATCTTCTCATTCCCAAAGAAGAAGTGGTCGAGGCGTTTCTCCTCCACGCAGCGGCACAGGTACCGCATGATGTCATCCAGCCGCAGCAGGAAACGTGTCCTGTGCCAGCCTGACAGGGGCGTGGTGTTGAGGAGGTGCATCACCACTGTCTTCAAGGTATAGCTGGAAAAGCCTGTGCCCACCAGAATGCGGGCGCAGAGCTGCAGGCATCTGAGGTGGAAGCTGCCATCTGGGGCCTGCCTGGCTGTCAGCTCAAAGAACTTTGCCTCTGCCACAGCGCAGCTCAATGTCCAGGTTGTGCTTGGGGTGAAGATAGCCTCAGTAGCCTGGCTGCTCATGAAGATGTCCGAATCGCCTTGCTGCACGCCCAACGTAATTTCAATGGTGATTTCCTCCTCTGCTGTTGCCACCTTGAATTTGCAGGAGCGGCTGCAGGCCAGCATCGTTAAACGCCACCGGTGTGAATGAGGCAAAACCACCCAGCATGCTTTCACCAGCTGATGAAACCTGCGAACTGTTTTCCCCACATCTAGATAGCAGCCGGTGCAGAGGCTGTGCAGGAGGCTGGGGCCCTGATTCCTTCTCAGCGCCTCTTCGTCATGGTGGAGGAAGCACAGCGTGCCCCCCCCCAGCTGCTCTGTCGCGCACGTACACTCCAGCTGCACGCGGATGCGGAAGTTCCGCTCTGGCGTCTCCCCCGGATTGCAGAGCTCCGGGAGAAAGGCGTGGCCAGACGGGGGGGCCAGGGGCACAAGCAGTGAGTAGATGATGTCTTCTTCATAGGGACTCCAGCCTTCGTGTGCGCAGCCTATGCCAAAGCATGGTCGCAGCACTGGGAAGGAGCCATCTGACGAGACTTGTTCCGCAACAAGGATGAAAGTATTCACAAGGTCCGTCACAAATTCACACTTTGTGAACAGGTTCTGATTAGGCCATTGTATGTGCTCCTCAAAATGCCTTGCCAGGGCATTTGCATATTCACTGACTTCTTCCTCTTCGTTCTGCTCCTCCTGCTCTTCCTCTTCTCCACTGCTGCTGCTGGAGCTGTCCTCCACTGCTGCTGCCCTCCTCATGGCTCTTTTCCTGAGGCACCAGCAGAGCCCAAGAATCAGGAGGAGCAGGATGCCAGCGATCGCCCAGAACTGCCAGTGCTGCAAGGCAGCAAAGAGCAGGGCTCTCCAGGCCACAGGATTCTGCTCCTTGCTCCTCAGCTCCTGGCTCTTCTGCTCCAGCTCCTGGCTCTTCTGCTCCAGCTCCTGGCTCTTCTGCTCCAGCTCCTGCAGCAGCCAAGCCATCTCCCGGCTCAGCTGCTCGGCACGGTGCTGCATGCGGTCACGTGTGTCTTCATCCAGCTCATCACCGACGACATGCACGTTCAGGATGAGCTGCTGCAGAACCCAGAGTAAGAGCTTTGTGACAGCCATGGCCTGCAGAAGAGAGAAAGAATTCAGTGGGGCTGGGATGGGAGGGAGGGAGGGAAGGAGGAAGGGAGTTGGTGGCGGGGGGAGCGGATGCGGGAGCCGCAGGGAGCTAGGGATGGGCAGGAGAGGGAATGAGGCAGCTGCGAGGCAGCAAGGCCTGCGCCCAGGCCCGGTGGCAGCGGCAGCGTGCCCTGCCCAAGGAGCTCGCAGCCAGGGTTTCGATGCAGGCTGAGCATCCAGCCCCGGGGACCCACGTTTCTGCCCCGGCCCTTGTCCAGCCCAGCCTCCCCCCTGCGTGCAAACTCACTGCTGCCCCAGGCCGTACTGGGGCGGTGCTGCCTGCTGGCACCCTCATATCCATCCCCCATTGTGACTCATCCCCTCTGATGTCACAGGCGCTGGGGGCGCATCACAGGCCCTCCTGCCCGACAGCCCCAGCCTTCGCCCCCAGCCCGGTTCAGCGACTCACAGCTGCCCTGGTGCTCTGGTTACAGCTTGGCACCAGTCAACTTTGTTCAGACAAGCTTGCATGGTGCTGTGTTTTGTAATAAATGTATTCTGCCTGCCAGTGGAACTCTCATCATCATAGAATATCCCGAGTTAGAAGATGTCTGAGTAGCCTAGCTGTACGCCAAACATCATCTCAACGAGCATGGTTCTCCGAGAGACATCTGTGGTCTGCACTTTGCAAGAGCAGCTGGAGGGCAGCCCATTTGTGCTGCAGCAGTGTAACAGAGGCACCAGCATCCTTCTGTGGCCTTTTCTAGACGCTCTTTGCCACGCGTGTAGTGATGCACGGGGTTGTTGTGACTGAAGTGCAGGACCTGGCACTGATCCCTGTTGAATCTCATATCGCTGGCCTTGACCTGGCGATCCTACCTGTCCGTATTCCTCTGCAGAGCCTTCTGATCCGCCATCAGTAATGCAGTTGGTGTCCTCTGCAAACTAGCCAAGGCTGCAGCTGATCCCCTCGTCCAGCTCATTGATAATGATGTTAACAGAACTGGCCCCAACACTGAGCCTTTAGGAACACCACTTTTCACAAGCTGCCAACTAGAGTTTTCAAGAGGCTGTGGCTTTCTTGTTCCACTGGACTTTTGAAAGCTTAGGATAAAAAGAGCTCTGTCCTCTCTCTGGTTAGCGCAGAGATAGGAACAGAGTGGCAGGCAATTCTGTAAAACAAGCCCATTGTCTTGGAGCAAAGACTACCCAAGGAGTCTTGCAAGCCCTACTGAAGTACAACTGCTGGGTCTTTGACCTGCACCTGCAGGTAAAATCAGAATACATCAGGCATATGGACACTAATCCTGGCCTAAACAATCCAGAAGAGGGGCAGACTGACTGGTTTTTGGGAAAAGAGAAGGGTAATTAGAGCAAAGGGTGTTTGGAAATTTAGCTTAAGAGGGAAAAGTAAATTGTCGTGCACGTAGTTGGTCTTCTGCCAGTTTGTACACTGAGATATTTTCTCTCTCGTTGCAATAGCACAGATTTGTGTTTCATTAATAAATGAGCTTTATTCTCAAGAAGGGTCCTGTTGTGAGGGAAGGTGTTTAAACGATTTTTGGTTTAGACGTTGCTAGATGCATTACAGTCAGAGACCCTAGTGCAAACAGGATCCTAAGAAGGAGAAAAATGGCCGCTACTGCTGAACCCAGGACACCAGCACAGGTATAACCTGCTGCTGCGCTGGGGAGAACGTCAAGGGGAGAATGCTGCCACTCTTCTGAAGAAGAGGCCTGCTGCGCAGTTTTCCTTGTGCTTGCTGTGTCCTCTTTCTGCCTCTCCCCTCTTTTTCCCTCGGGTACAAGTTTGTCATCTGCTGTCGGCTGTGCAGCCTGCAAACAGAGCTCTGTGCATGAAGACCACTTTCAGTGGCCGTAGGTCAGCATCCTTGTGAGGCAATCTTGCATGTCCATGAACTCCCTCATTGCCTCAGCTTGGGCATCTGGATCCTGCGCCAGGTGCTGGAAGAGGTTGAATGGCTGGGCTCTTTGCAAGGCTGGGGGCAAGGCGATCTCCTGAGGAATCTTCTCATTCCCAAAGAAGAAGTGGTCGAGGCGTTTCTCCTCCACGCAGCGGCACAGGTACCGCATGATGTCATCCAGCCGCAGCAGGAAACGTGTCCTGTGCCAGCCTGACAGGGGCGTGGTGTTGAGGAGGTGCATCACCACTGTCTTCAAGGTATAGCTGGAAAAGCCTGTGCCCACCAGAATGCGGGCGCAGAGCTGCAGGCATCTGAGGTGGAAGCTGCCATCTGGGGCCTGCCTGGCTGTCAGCTCGAAGAACTTTGCCTCTGCCACAGCGCAGCTCAATGTCCAGGTTGTGCTTGGGGTGAAGATAGCCTCACTAGCCTGGCTGCTCATGAAGATGTCCGAGTCGCCTTGCTGCACGCCCAACGTAATTTCAATGGTGATTTCCTCCTCTGCTGTTGCCACCTTGAATTTGCAGGAGCGGCTGCAGGCCAGCATCGTTAAACGCCACCGGTGTGAATGAGGCAAAACCACCCAGCATGCTTTCACCAGCTGATGAAACCTGCGAACTGTTTTCCCCACATCTAGATAGCAGCCGGTGCAGAGGCTGTGCAGGAGGCTGGGGCCCTGATTCCTTCTCAGCGCCTCTTCGTCATGGTGGAGGAAGCACAGCGTGCCCCCCCCCCAGCTGCTCTGTCGCGCACGTACACTCCAGCTGCACGCGGATGCGGAAGTTCCGCTCTGGCGTCTCCCCCGGATTGCAGAGCTCCGGGAGAAAGGCGTGGCCAGACGGGGGGGCCAGGGGCACAAGCAGTGAGTAGATGATGTCTTCTTCATAGGGACTCCAGCCTTCGTGTGCGCAGCCTATGCCAAAGCATGGTCGCAGCACTGGGAAGGAGCCATCTGACGAGACTTGTTCCGCAACAAGGATGAAAGTATTCACAAGGTCCGTCACAAATTCACACTTTGTGAACAGGTTCTGATTAGGCCATTGTATGTGCTCCTCAAAATGCCTTGCCAGGGCATTTGCATATTCACTGACTTCTTCCTCTTCGTTCTGCTCCTCCTGCTCTTCCTCTTCTCCACTGCTGCTGCTGGAGCTGTCCTCCACTGCTGCTGCCCTCCTCATGGCTCTTTTCCGGAGGCACCAGCAGAGCCCAAGAATCAGGAGGAGCAGGATGCCAGCGATCGCCCAGAACTGCCAGTGCTGCAAGGCAGCAAAGAGCAGGGCTCTCCAGGCCACAGGATTCTGCTCCTTGCTCCTCAGCTCCTGGCTCTTCTGCTCCAGCTCCTGGCTCTTCTGCTCCAGCTCCTGGCTCTTCTGCTCCAGCTCCTGCAGCAGCCAAGCCATCTCCCGGCTCAGCTGCTCGGCACGGTGCTGCATGCGGTCACGTGTGTCTTCATCCAGCTCATCACCGACGACACGCACGTTCAGGATGAGCTGCTGCAGAACCCAGAGTAAGAGCTTTGTGACAGCCATGGCCTGCAGAAGAGAGAAAGAATTCAGTGGGGCTGGGATGGGAGGGAGGGAGGGAAGGAGGAAGGGAGTTGGTGGCGGGGGGAGCGGATGCGGGAGCCGCAGGGAGCTAGGGATGGGCAGGAGAGGGAATGAGGCAGCTGCGAGGCAGCAAGGCCTGCGCCCAGGCCCGGTGGCAGCGGCAGCGTGCCCTGCCCAAGGAGCTCGCAGCCAGGGTTTCGATGCAGGCTGAGCATCCAGCCCCGGGGACCCACGTTTCTGCCCCGGCCCTTGTCCAGCCCAGCCTCCCCCCTGCGTGCAAACTCACTGCTGCCCCAGGCCGTACTGGGGCGGTGCTGCCTGCTGGCACCCTCATATCCATCCCCCATTGTGACTCATCCCCTCTGATGTCACAGGCGCTGGGGGCGCATCACAGGCCCTCCTGCCCGACAGCCCCAGCCTTCGCCCCCAGCCCGGTTCAGCGACTCACAGCTGCCCTGGTGCTCTGGTTACAGCTTGGCACCAGTCAACTTTGTTCAGACAAGCTTGCATGGTGCTGTGTTTTGTAATAAATGTA
Organism: Psittacula echo; assembly: GCF_963264785.1. Taxonomy (NCBI): domain Eukaryota; kingdom Metazoa; phylum Chordata; class Aves; order Psittaciformes; family Psittacidae; genus Psittacula; species Psittacula echo. The sequence continues at coordinate 79,916,519 of NC_137739.1, forward strand.
TTCTGCCTGCCAGTGGAACTCTCATCATCATAGAATATCCCGAGTTAGAAGATGTCTGAGTAGCCTAGCTGTACGCCAAACATCATCTCAACGAGCATGGTTCTCCGAGAGACATCTGTGGTCTGCACTTTGCAAGAGCAGCTGGAGGGCAGCCCATTTGTGCTGCAGCAGTGTAACAGAGGCACCAGCATCCTTCTGTGGCCTTTTCTAGACGCTCTTTGCCACGCGTGTAGTGATGCACGGGGTTGTTGTGACTGAAGTGCAGGACCTGGCACTGATCCCTGTTGAATCTCATATCGCTGGCCTTGACCTGGCGATCCTACCTGTCCGTATTCCTCTGCAGAGCCTTCTGATCCGCCATCAGTAATGCAGTTGGTGTCCTCTGCAAACTAGCCAAGGCTGCAGCTGATCCCCTCGTCCAGCTCATTGATAATGATGTTAACAGAACTGGCCCCAACACTGAGCCTTTAGGAACGCCACTTTTCACAAGCTGCCAACTAGAGTTTTCAAGAGGCTGTGGCTTTCTTGTTCCACTGGACTTTTGAAAGCTTAGGATAAAAAGAGCTCTGTCCTCTCTCTGGTTAGCGCAGAGATAGGAACAGAGTGGCAGGCAATTCTGTAAAACAAGCCCATTGTCTTGGAGCAAAGACTACCCAAGGAGTCTTGCAAGCCCTACTGCAGTACAACTGCTGGGTCTTTGACCTGCACCTGCAGGTAAAATCAGAATACATCAGGCATATGGACACTAATCCTGGCCTAAACAATCCAGAAGAGGGGCAGACTGACTGGTTTTTGGGAAAAGAGAAGGGTAATTAGAGCAAAGGGTGTTTGGAAATTTAGCTTAAGAGGGAAAAGTAAATTGTCGTGCACGTAGTTGGTCTTCTGCCAGTTTGTACACTGAGATATTTTCTCTCTCGTTGCAATAGCACAGATTTGTGTTTCATTAATAAATGAGCTTTATTCTCAAGAAGGGTCCTGTTGTGAGGGAAGGTGTTTAAACGATTTTTGGTTTAGACGTTGCTAGATGCATTACAGTCAGAGACCCTAGTGCAAACAGGATCCTAAGAAGGAGAAAAATGGCCGCTACTGCTGAACCCAGGACACCAGCACAGGTATAACCTGCTGCTGCGCTGGGGAGAACGTCAAGGGGAGAATGCTGCCACTCTTCTGAAGAAGAGGCCTGCTGCGCAGTTTTCCTTGTGCTTGCTGTGTCCTCTTTCTGCCTCTCCCCTCTTTTTCCCTCGGGTACAAGTTTGTCATCTGCTGTCGGCTGTGCAGCCTGCAAACAGAGCTCTGTGCATGAAGACCACTTTCAGTGGCCGTAGGTCAGCATCCTTGTGAGGCAATCTTGCATGTCCATGAACTCCCTCATTGCCTCAGCTTGGGCATCTGGATCCTGTGCCAGGTGCTGGAAGAGGTTGAATGGCTGGGCTCTTTGCAAGGCTGGGGGCAAGGCGATCTCCTGAGGAATCTTCTCATTCCCAAAGAAGAAGTGGTCGAGGCGTTTCTCCTCCACGCAGCGGCACAGGTACCGCATGATGTCATCCAGCCGCAGCAGGAAACGTGTCCTGTGCCAGCCTGACAGGGGCGTGGTGTTGAGGAGGTGCATCACCACTGTCTTCAAGGTATAGCTGGAAAAGCCTGTGCCCACCAGAATGCGGGCGCAGAGCTGCAGGCATCTGAGGTGGAAGCTGCCATCTGGGGCCTGCCTGGCTGTCAGCTCGAAGAACTTTGCCTCTGCCACAGCGCAGCTCAATGTCCAGGTTGTGCTTGGGGTGAAGATAGCCTCAGTAGCCTGGCTGCTCATGAAGATGTCCGAGTCGCCTTGCTGCACGCCCAACGTAATTTCAATGGTGATTTCCTCCTCTGCTGTTGCCACCTTGAATTTGCAGGAGCGGCTGCAGGCCAGCATCGTTAAACGCCACCGGTGTGAATGAGGCAAAACCACCCAGCATGCTTTCACCAGCTGATGAAACCTGCGAACTGTTTTCCCCACATCTAGATAGCAGCCGGTGCAGAGGCTGTGCAGGAGGCTGGGGCCCTGATTCCTTCTCAGCGCCTCTTCGTCATGGTGGAGGAAGCACAGCGTGCCCCCCCCCAGCTGCTCTGTCGCGCACGTACACTCCAGCTGCACGCGGATGCGGAAGTTCCGCTCTGGCGTCTCCCCCGGATTGCAGAGCTCCGGGAGAAAGGCGTGGCCAGACGGGGGGGCCAGGGGCACAAGCAGTGAGTAGATGATGTCTTCTTCATAGGGACTCCAGCCTTCGTGTGCGCAGCCTATGCCAAAGCATGGTCGCAGCACTGGGAAGGAGCCATCTGACGAGACTTGTTCCGCAACAAGGATGAAAGTATTCACAAGGTCCGTCACAAATTCACACTTTGTGAACAGGTTCTGATTAGGCCATTGTATGTGCTCCTCAAAATGCCTTGCCAGGGCATTTGCATATTCACTGACTTCTTCCTCTTCGTTCTGCTCCTCCTGCTCTTCCTCTTCTCCACTGCTGCTGCTGGAGCTGTCCTCCACTGCTGCTGCCCTCCTCATGGCTCTTTTCCGGAGGCACCAGCAGAGCCCAAGAATCAGGAGGAGCAGGATGCCAGCGATCGCCCAGAACTGCCAGTGCTGCAAGGCAGCAAAGAGCAGGGCTCTCCAGGCCACAGGATTCTGCTCCTTGCTCCTCAGCTCCTGGCTCTTCTGCTCCAGCTCCTGGCTCTTCTGCTCCAGCTCCTGGCTCTTCTGCTCCAGCTCCTGCAGCAGCCAAGCCATCTCCCGGCTCAGCTGCTCGGCACGGTGCTGCATGCGGTCACGTGTGTCTTCATCCAGCTCATCACCGACGACACGCACGTTCAGGATGAGCTGCTGCAGAACCCAGAGTAAGAGCTTTGTGACAGCCATGGCCTGCAGAAGAGAGAAAGAATTCAGTGGGGCTGGGATGGGAGGGAGGGAGGGAAGGAGGAAGGGAGTTGGTGGCGGGGGGAGCGGATGCGGGAGCCGCAGGGAGCTAGGGATGGGCAGGAGAGGGAATGAGGCAGCTGCGAGGCAGCAAGGCCTGCGCCCAGGCCCGGTGGCAGCGGCAGCGTGCCCTGCCCAAGGAGCTCGCAGCCAGGGTTTCGATGCAGGCTGAGCATCCAGCCCCGGGGACCCACGTTTCTGCCCCGGCCCTTGTCCAGCCCAGCCTCCCCCCTGCGTGCAAACTCACTGCTGCCCCAGGCCGTACTGGGGCGGTGCTGCCTGCTGGCACCCTCATATCCATCCCCCATTGTGACTCATCCCCTCTGATGTCACAGGCGCTGGGGGCGCATCACAGGCCCTCCTGCCCGACAGCCCCAGCCTTCGCCCCCAGCCCGGTTCAGCGACTCACAGCTGCCCTGGTGCTCTGGTTACAGCTTGGCACCAGTCAACTTTGTTCAGACAAGCTTGCATGGTGCTGTGTTTTGTAATAAATGTATTCTGCCTGCCAGTGGAACTCTCATCATCATAGAATATCCCGAGTTAGAAGATGTCTGAGTAGCCTAGCTGTACGCCAAACATCATCTCAACGAGCATGGTTCTCCGAGAGACATCTGTGGTCTGCACTTTGCAAGAGCAGCTGGAGGGCAGCCCATTTGTGCTGCAGCAGTGTAACAGAGGCACCAGCATCCTTCTGTGGCCTTTTCTAGACGCTCTTTGCCACGCGTGTAGTGATGCACGGGGTTGTTGTGACTGAAGTGCAGGACCTGGCACTGATCCCTGTTGAATCTCATATCGCTGGCCTTGACCTGGCGATCCTACCTGTCCGTATTCCTCTGCAGAGCCTTCTGATCCGCCATCAGTAATGCAGTTGGTGTCCTCTGCAAACTAGCCAAGGCTGCAGCTGATCCCCTCGTCCAGCTCATTGATAATGATGTTAACAGAACTGGCCCCAACACTGAGCCTTTAGGAACGCCACTTTTCACAAGCTGCCAACTAGAGTTTTCAAGAGGCTGTGGCTTTCTTGTTCCACTGGACTTTTGAAAGCTTAGGATAAAAAGAGCTCTGTCCTCTCTCTGGTTAGCGCAGAGATAGGAACAGAGTGGCAGGCAATTCTGTAAAACAAGCCCATTGTCTTGGAGCAAAGACTACCCAAGGAGTCTTGCAAGCCCTACTGCAGTACAACTGCTGGGTCTTTGACCTGCACCTGCAGGTAAAATCAGAATACATCAGGCATATGGACACTAATCCTGGCCTAAACAATCCAGAAGAGGGGCAGACTGACTGGTTTTTGGGAAAAGAGAAGGGTAATTAGAGCAAAGGGTGTTTGGAAATTTAGCTTAAGAGGGAAAAGTAAATTGTTGTGCACGTAGTTGGTCTTCTGCCAGTTTGTACACTGAGATATTTTCTCTCTCGTTGCAATAGCACAGATTTGTGTTTCATTAATAAATGAGCTTTATTCTCAAGAAGGGTCCTGTTGTGAGGGAAGGTGTTTAAACGATTTTTGGTTTAGACGTTGCTAGATGCATTACAGTCAGAGACCCTAGTGCAAACAGGATCCTAAGAAGGAGAAAAATGGCCGCTACTGCTGAACCCAGGACACCAGCACAGGTATAACCTGCTGCTGCGCTGGGGAGAACGTCAAGGGGAGAATGCTGCCACTCTTCTGAAGAAGAGGCCTGCTGCGCAGTTTTCCTTGTGCTTGCTGTGTCCTCTTTCTGCCTCTCCCCTCTTTTTCCCTCGGGTACAAGTTTGTCATCTGCTGTCGGCTGTGCAGCCTGCAAACAGAGCTCTGTGCATGAAGACCACTTTCAGTGGCCGTAGGTCAGCATCCTTGTGAGGCAATCTTGCATGTCCATGAACTCCCTCATTGCCTCAGCTTGGGCATCTGGATCCTGCGCCAGGTGCTGGAAGAGGTTGAATGGCTGGGCTCTTTGCAAGGCTGGGGGCAAGGCGATCTCCTGAGGAATCTTCTCATTCCCAAAGAAGAAGTGGTCGAGGCGTTTCTCCTCCACGCAGCGGCACAGGTACCGCATGATGTCATCCAGCCGCAGCAGGAAACGTGTCCTGTGCCAGCCTGACAGGGGCGTGGTGTTGAGGAGGTGCATCACCACTGTCTTCAAGGTATAGCTGGAAAAGCCTGTGCCCACCAGAATGCGGGCGCAGAGCTGCAGGCATCTGAGGTGGAAGCTGCCATCTGGGGCCTGCCTGGCTGTCAGCTCGAAGAACTTTGCCTCTGCCACAGCGCAGCTCAATGTCCAGGTTGTGCTTGGGGTGAAGATAGCCTCACTAGCCTGGCTGCTCATGAAGATGTCCGAGTCGCCTTGCTGCACGCCCAACGTAATTTCAATGGTGATTTCCTCCTCTGCTGTTGCCACCTTGAATTTGCAGGAGCGGCTGCAGGCCAGCATCGTTAAACGCCACCGGTGTGAATGAGGCAAAACCACCCAGCATGCTTTCACCAGCTGATGAAACCTGCGAACTGTTTTCCCCACATCTAGATAGCAGCCGGTGCAGAGGCTGTGCAGGAGGCTGGGGCCCTGATTCCTTCTCAGCGCCTCTTCGTCATGGTGGAGGAAGCACAGCGTGCCCCCCCCCAGCTGCTCTGTCGCGCACGTACACTCCAGCTGCACGCGGATGCGGAAGTTCCGCTCTGGCGTCTCCCCCGGATTGCAGAGCTCCGGGAGAAAGGCGTGGCCAGACGGGGGGGCCAGGGGCACAAGCAGTGAGTAGATGATGTCTTCTTCATAGGGACTCCAGCCTTCGTGTGCGCAGCCTATGCCAAAGCATGGTCGCAGCACTGGGAAGGAGCCATCTGACGAGACTTGTTCCGCAACAAGGATGAAAGTATTCACAAGGTGCGTCACAAATTCACACTTTGTGAACAGGTTCTGATTAGGCCATTGTATGTGCTCCTCAAAATGCCTTGCCAGGGCATTTGCATATTCACTGACTTCTTCCTCTTCGTTCTGCTCCTCCTGCTCTTCCTCTTCTCCACTGCTGCTGCTGGAGCTGTCCTCCACTGCTGCTGCCCTCCTCATGGCTCTTTTCCGGAGGCACCAGCAGAGCCCAAGAATCAGGAGGAGCAGGATGCCAGCGATCGCCCAGAACTGCCAGTGCTGCAAGGCAGCAAAGAGCAGGGCTCTCCAGGCCACAGGATTCTGCTCCTTGCTCCTCAGCTCCTGGCTCTTCTGCTCCAGCTCCTGGCTCTTCTGCTCCAGCTCCTGGCTCTTCTGCTCCAGCTCCTGCAGCAGCCAAGCCATCTCCCGGCTCAGCTGCTCGGCACGGTGCTGCATGCGGTCACGTGTGTCTTCATCCAGCTCATCACCGACGACACGCACGTTCAGGATGAGCTGCTGCAGAACCCAGAGTAAGAGCTTTGTGACAGCCATGGCCTGCAGAAGAGAGAAAGAATTCAGTGGGGCTGGGATGGGAGGGAGGGAGGGAAGGAGGAAGGGAGTTGGTGGCGGGGGGAGCGGATGCGGGAGCCGCAGGGAGCTAGGGATGGGCAGGAGAGGGAATGAGGCAGCTGCGAGGCAGCAAGGCCTGCGCCCAGGCCCGGTGGCAGCGGCAGCGTGCCCTGCCCAAGGAGCTCGCAGCCAGGGTTTCGATGCAGGCTGAGCATCCAGCCCCGGGGACCCACGTTTCTGCCCCGGCCCTTGTCCAGCCCAGCCTCCCCCCTGCGTGCAAACTCACTGCTGCCCCAGGCCGTACTGGGGCGGTGCTGCCTGCTGGCACCCTCATATCCATCCCCCATTGTGACTCATCCCCTCTGATGTCACAGGCGCTGGGGGCGCATCACAGGCCCTCCTGCCCGACAGCCCCAGCCTTCGCCCCCAGCCCGGTTCAGCGACTCACAGCTGCCCTGGTGCTCTGGTTACAGCTTGGCACCAGTCAACTTTGTTCAGACAAGCTTGCATGGTGCTGTGTTTTGTAATAAATGTATTCTGCCTGCCAGTGGAACTCTCATCATCATAGAATATCCCGAGTTAGAAGATGTCTGAGTAGCCTAGCTGTACGCCAAACATCATCTCAACGAGCATGGTTCTCCGAGAGACATCTGTGGTCTGCACTTTGCAAGAGCAGCTGGAGGGCAGCCCATTTGTGCTGCAGCAGTGTAACAGAGGCACCAGCATCCTTCTGTGGCCTTTTCTAGACGCTCTTTGCCACGCGTGTAGTGATGCACGGGGTTGTTGTGACTGAAGTGCAGGACCTGGCACTGATCCCTGTTGAATCTCATATCGCTGGCCTTGACCTGGCGATCCTACCTGTCCGTATTCCTCTGCAGAGCCTTCTGATCCGCCATCAGTAATGCAGTTGGTGTCCTCTGCAAACTAGCCAAGGCTGCAGCTGATCCCCTCGTCCAGCTCATTGATAATGATGTTAACAGAACTGGCCCCAACACTGAGCCTTTAGGAACGCCACTTTTCACAAGCTGCCAACTAGAGTTTTCAAGAGGCTGTGGCTTTCTTGTTCCACTGGACTTTTGAAAGCTTAGGATAAAAAGAGCTCTGTCCTCTCTCTGGTTAGCGCAGAGATAGGAACAGAGTGGCAGGCAATTCTGTAAAACAAGCCCATTGTCTTGGAGCAAAGACTACCCAAGGAGTCTTGCAAGCCCTACTGCAGTACAACTGCTGGGTCTTTGACCTGCACCTGCAGGTAAAATCAGAATACATCAGGCATATGGACACTAATCCTGGCCTAAACAATCCAGAAGAGGGGCAGACTGACTGGTTTTTGGGAAAAGAGAAGGGTAATTAGAGCAAAGGGTGTTTGGAAATTTAGCTTAAGAGGGAAAAGTAAATTGTCGTGCACGTAGTTGGTCTTCTGCCAGTTTGTACACTGAGATATTTTCTCTCTCGTTGCAATAGCACAGATTTGTGTTTCATTAATAAATGAGCTTTATTCTCAAGAAGGGTCCTGTTGTGAGGGAAGGTGTTTAAACGATTTTTGGTTTAGACGTTGCTAGATGCATTACAGTCAGAGACCCTAGTGCAAACAGGATCCTAAGAAGGAGAAAAATGGCCGCTACTGCTGAACCCAGGACACCAGCACAGGTATAACCTGCTGCTGCGCTGGGGAGAACGTCAAGGGGAGAATGCTGCCACTCTTCTGAAGAAGAGGCCTGCTGCGCAGTTTTCCTTGTGCTTGCTGTGTCCTCTTTCTGCCTCTCCCCTCTTTTTCCCTCGGGTACAAGTTTGTCATCTGCTGTCGGCTGTGCAGCCTGCAAACAGAGCTCTGTGCATGAAGACCACTTTCAGTGGCCGTAGGTCAGCATCCTTGTGAGGCAATCTTGCATGTCCATGAACTCCCTCATTGCCTCAGCTTGGGCATCTGGATCCTGCGCCAGGTGCTGGAAGAGGTTGAATGGCTGGGCTCTTTGCAAGGCTGGGGGCAAGGCGATCTCCTGAGGAATCTTCTCATTCCCAAAGAAGAAGTGGTCGAGGCGTTTCTCCTCCACGCAGCGGCACAGGTACCGCATGATGTCATCCAGCCGCAGCAGGAAACGTGTCCTGTGCCAGCCTGACAGGGGCGTGGTGTTGAGGAGGTGCATCACCACTGTCTTCAAGGTATAGCTGGAAAAGCCTGTGCCCACCAGAATGCGGGCGCAGAGCTGCAGGCATCTGAGGTGGAAGCTGCCATCTGGGGCCTGCCTGGCTGTCAGCTCGAAGAACTTTGCCTCTGCCACAGCGCAGCTCAATGTCCAGGTTGTGCTTGGGGTGAAGATAGCCTCACTAGCCTGGCTGCTCATGAAGATGTCCGAGTCGCCTTGCTGCACGCCCAACGTAATTTCAATGGTGATTTCCTCCTCTGCTGTTGCCACCTTGAATTTGCAGGAGCGGCTGCAGGCCAGCATCGTTAAACGCCACCGGTGTGAATGAGGCAAAACCATCCAGCATGCTTTCACCAGCTGATGAAACCTGCGAACTGTTTTCCCCACATCTAGATAGCAGCCGGTGCAGAGGCTGTGCAGGAGGCTGGGGCCCTGATTCCTTCTCAGCGCCTCTTCGTCATGGTGGAGGAAGCACAGCGTGCCCCCCCCCAGCTGCTCTGTCGCGCACGTACACTCCAGCTGCACGCGGATGCGGAAGTTCCGCTCTGGCGTCTCCCCCGGATTGCAGAGCTCCGGGAGAAAGGCGTGGCCAGACGGGGGGGCCAGGGGCACAAGCAGTGAGTAGATGATGTCTTCTTCATAGGGACTCCAGCCTTCGTGTGCGCAGCCTATGCCAAAGCATGGTCGCAGCACTGGGAAGGAGCCATCTGACGAGACTTGTTCCGCAACAAGGATGAAAGTATTCACAAGGTCCGTCACAAATTCACACTTTGTGAACAGGTTCTGATTAGGCCATTGTATGTGCTCCTCAAAATGCCTTGCCAGGGCATTTGCATATTCACTGACTTCTTCCTCTTCGTTCTGCTCCTCCTGCTCTTCCTCTTCTCCACTGCTGCTGCTGGAGCTGTCCTCCACTGCTGCTGCCCTCCTCATGGCTCTTTTCCTGAGGCACCAGCAGAGCCCAAGAATCAGGAGGAGCAGGATGCCAGCAATCGCCCAGAACTGCCAGTGCTGCAAGGCAGCAAAGAGCAGGGCTCTCCAGGCCACAGGATTCTGCTCCTTGCTCCTCAGCTCCTGGCTCTTCTGCTCCAGCTCCTGGCTCTTCTGCTCCAGCTCCTGGCTCTTCTGCTCCAGCTCCTGCAGCAGCCAAGCCATCTCCCGGCTCAGCTGCTCGGCACGGTGCTGCATGCGGTCACGTGTGTCTTCATCCAGCTCATCACCGACGACACGCACGTTCAGGATGAGCTGCTGCAGAACCCAGAGTAAGAGCTTTGTGACAGCCATGGCCTGCAGAAGAGAGAAAGAATTCAGTGGGGCTGGGATGGGAGGGAGGGAGGGAAGGAGGAAGGGAGTTGGTGGCGGGGGGAGCGGATGCGGGAGCCGCAGGGAGCTAGGGATGGGCAGGAGAGGGAATGAGGCAGCTGCGAGGCAGCAAGGCCTGCGCCCAGGCCCGGTGGCAGCGGCAGCGTGCCCTGCCCAAGGAGCTCGCAGCCAGGGTTTCGATGCAGGCTGAGCATCCAGCCCCGGGGACCCACGTTTCTGCCCCGGCCCTTGTCCAGCCCAGCCTCCCCCCTGCGTGCAAACTCACTGCTGCCCCAGGCCGTACTGGGGCGGTGCTGCCTGCTGGCACCCTCATATCCATCCCCCATTGTGACTCATCCCCTCTGATGTCACAGGCGCTGGGGGCGCATCACAGGCCCTCCTGCCCGACAGCCCCAGCCTTCGCCCCCAGCCCGGTTCAGCGACTCACAGCTGCCCTGGTGCTCTGGTTACAGCTTGGCACCAGTCAACTTTGTTCAGACAAGCTTGCATGGTGCTGTGTTTTGTAATAAATGTATTCTGCCTGCCAGTGGAACTCTCATCATCATAGAATATCCCGAGTTAGAAGATGTCTGAGTAGCCTAGCTGTACACCAAACATCATCTCAACGAGCATGGTTCTCCGAGAGACATCTGTGGTCTGCACTTTGCAAGAGCAGCTGGAGGGCAGCCCATTTGTGCTGCAGCAGTGTAACAGAGGCACCAGCATCCTTCTGTGGCCTTTTCTAGACGCTCTTTGCCACGCGTGTAGTGATGCACGGGGTTGTTGTGACTGAAGTGCAGGACCTGGCACTGATCCCTGTTGAATCTCATATCGCTGGCCTTGACCTGGCGATCCTACCTGTCCGTATTCCTCTGCAGAGCCTTCTGATCCGCCATCAGTAATGCAGTTGGTGTCCTCTGCAAACTAGCCAAGGCTGCAGCTGATCCCCTCGTCCAGCTCATTGATAATGATGTTAACAGAACTGGCCCCAACACTGAGCCTTTAGGAACGCCACTTTTCACAAGCTGCCAACTAGAGTTTTCAAGAGGCTGTGGCTTTCTTGTTCCACTGGACTTTTGAAAGCTTAGGATAAAAAGAGCTCTGTCCTCTCTCTGGTTAGCGCAGAGATAGGAACAGAGTGGCAGGCAATTCTGTAAAACAAGCCCATTGTCTTGGAGCAAAGACTACCCAAGGAGTCTTGCAAGCCCTACTGCAGTACAACTGCTGGGTCTTTGACCTGCACCTGCAGGTAAAATCAGAATACATCAGGCATATGGACACTAATCCTGGCCTAAACAATCCAGAAGAGGGGCAGACTGACTGGTTTTTGGGAAAAGAGAAGGGTAATTAGAGCAAAGGGTGTTTGGAAATTTAGCTTAAGAGGGAAAAGTAAATTGTCGTGCACGTAGTTGGTCTTCTGCCAGTTTGTACACTGAGATATTTTCTCTCTCGTTGCAATAGCACAGATTTGTGTTTCATTAATAAATGAGCTTTATTCTCAAGAAGGGTCCTGTTGTGAGGGAAGGTGTTTAAACGATTTTTGGTTTAGACGTTGCTAGATGCATTACAGTCAGAGACCCTAGTGCAAACAGGATCCTAAGAAGGAGAAAAATTGCCGCTACTGCTGAACCCAGGACACCAGCACAGGTATAACCTGCTGCTGCGCTGGGGAGAACGTCAAGGGGAGAATGCTGCCACTCTTCTGAAGAAGAGGCCTGCTGCGCAGTTTTCCTTGTGCTTGCTGTGTCCTCTTTCTGCCTCTCCCCTCTTTTTCCCTCGGGTACAAGTTTGTCATCTGCTGTCGGCTGTGCAGCCTGCAAACAGAGCTCTGTGCATGAAGACCACTTTCAGTGGCCGTAGGTCAGCATCCTTGTGAGGCAATCTTGCATGTCCATGAACTCCCTCATTGCCTCAGCTTGGGCATCTGGATCCTGTGCCAGGTGCTGGAAGAGGTTGAATGGCTGGGCTCTTTGCAAGGCTGGGGGCAAGGCGATCTCCTGAGGAATCTTCTCATTCCCAAAGAAGAAGTGGTCGAGGCGTTTCTCCTCCACGCAGCGGCACAGGTACCGCATGATGTCATCCAGCCGCAGCAGGAAACGTGTCCTGTGCCAGCCTGACAGGGGCGTGGTGTTGAGGAGGTGCATCACCACTGTCTTCAAGGTATAGCTGGAAAAGCCTGTGCCCACCAGAATGCGGGCGCAGAGCTGCAGGCATCTGAGGTGGAAGCTGCCATCTGGGGCCTGCCTGGCTGTCAGCTCGAAGAACTTTGCCTCTGCCACAGCGCAGCTCAATGTCCAGGTTGTGCTTGGGGTGAAGATAGCCTCACTAGCCTGGCTGCTCATGAAGATGTCCGAGTCGCCTTGCTGCACGCCCAACGTAATTTCAATGGTGATTTCCTCCTCTGCTGTTGCCACCTTGAATTTGCAGGAGCGGCTGCAGGCCAGCATCGTTAAACGCCACCGGTGTGAATGAGGCAAAACCACCCAGCATGCTTTCACCAGCTGATGAAACCTGCGAACTGTTTTCCCCACATCTAGATAGCAGCCGGTGCAGAGGCTGTGCAGGAGGCTGGGGCCCTGATTCCTTCTCAGCGCCTCTTCGTCATGGTGGAGGAAGCACAGCGTGCCCCCCCCCAGCTGCTCTGTCGCGCACGTACACTCCAGCTGCACGCGGATGCGGAAGTTCCGCTCTGGCGTCTCCCCCGGATTGCAGAGCTCCGGGAGAAAGGCGTGGCCAGACGGGGGGGCCAGGGGCACAAGCAGCGAGTAGATGATGTCTTCTTCATAGGGACTCCAGCCTTCGTGTGCGCAGCCTATGCCAAAGCATGGTCGCAGCACTGGGAAGGAGCCATCTGACGAGACTTGTTCCGCAACAAGGATGAAAGTATTCACAAGGTCCGTCACAAATTCACACTTTGTGAACAGGTTCTGATTAGGCCATTGTATGTGCTCCTCAAAATGCCTTGCCAGGGCATTTGCATATTCACTGACTTCTTCCTCTTCGTTCTGCTCCTCCTGCTCTTCCTCTTCTCCACTGCTGCTGCTGGAGCTGTCCTCCACTGCTGCTGCCCTCCTCATGGCTCTTTTCCGGAGGCACCAGCAGAGCCCAAGAATCAGGAGGAGCAGGATGCCAGCGATCGCCCAGAACTGCCAGTGCTGCAAGGCAGCAAAGAGCAGGGCTCTCCAGGCCACAGGATTCTGCTCCTTGCTCCTCAGCTCCTGGCTCTTCTGCTCCAGCTCCTGGCTCTTCTGCTCCAGCTCCTGGCTCTTCTGCTCCAGCTCCTGCAGCAGCCAAGCCATCTCCCGGCTCAGCTGCTCGGCACGGTGCTGCATGCGGTCACGTGTGTCTTCATCCAGCTCATCACCGACGACACGCACGTTCAGGATGAGCTGCTGCAGAACCCAGAGTAAGAGCTTTGTGACAGCCATGGCCTGCAGAAGAGAGAAAGAATTCAGTGGGGCTGGGATGGGAGGGAGGGAGGGAAGGAGGAAGGGAGTTGGTGGCGGGGGGAGCGGATGCGGGAGCCGCAGGGAGCTAGGGATGGGCAGGAGAGGGAATGAGGCAGCTGCGAGGCAGCAAGGCCTGCGCCCAGGCCCGGTGGCAGCGGCAGCGTGCCCTGCCCAAGGAGCTCGCAGCCAGGGTTTCGATGCAGGCTGAGCATCCAGCCCCGGGGACCCACGTTTCTGCCCCGGCCCTTGTCCAGCCCAGCCTCCCCCCTGCGTGCAAACTCACTGCTGCCCCAGGCCGTACTGGGGCGGTGCTGCCTGCTGGCACCCTCATATCCATCCCCCATTGTGACTCATCCCCTCTGATGTCACAGGCGCTGGGGGCGCATCACAGGCCCTCCTGCCCGACAGCCCCAGCCTTCGCCCCCAGCCCGGTTCAGCGACTCACAGCTGCCCTGGTGCTCTGGTTACAGCTTGGCACCAGTCAACTTTGTTCAGACAAGCTTGCATGGTGCTGTGTTTTGTAATAAATGTATTCTGCCTGCCAGTGGAACTCTCATCATCATAGAATATCCCGAGTTAGAAGATGTCTGAGTAGCCTAGCTGTACGCCAAACATCATCTCAACGAGCATGGTTCTCCGAGAGACATCTGTGGTCTGCACTTTGCAAGAGCAGCTGGAGGGCAGCCCATTTGTGCTGCAGCAGTGTAACAGAGGCACCAGCATCCTTCTGTGGCCTTTTCTAGACGCTCTTTGCCACACGTGTAGTGATGCACGGGGTTGTTGTGACTGAAGTGCAGGACCTGGCACTGATCCCTGTTGAATCTCATATCGCTGGCCTTGACCTGGCGATCCTACCTGTCCGTATTCCTCTGCAGAGCCTTCTGATCCGCCATCAGTAATGCAGTTGGTGTCCTCTGCAAACTAGCCAAGGCTGCAGCTGATCCCCTCGTCCAGCTCATTGATAATGATGTTAACAGAACTGGCCCCAACACTGAGCCTTTAGGAACGCCACTTTTCACAAGCTGCCAACTAGAGTTTTCAAGAGGCTGTGGCTTTCTTGTTCCACTGGACTTTTGAAAGCTTAGGATAAAAAGAGCTCTGTCCTCTCTCTGGTTAGCGCAGAGATAGGAACAGAGTGGCAGGCAATTCTGTAAAACAAGCCCATTGTCTTGGAGCAAAGACTACCCAAGGAGTCTTGCAAGCCCTACTGCAGTACAACTGCTGGGTCTTTGACCTGCACCTGCAGGTAAAATCAGAATACATCAGGCATATGGACACTAATCCTGGCCTAAACAATCCAGAAGAGGGGCAGACTGACTGGTTTTTGGGAAAAGAGAAGGGTAATTAGAGCAAAGGGTGTTTGGAAATTTAGCTTAAGAGGGAAAAGTAAATTGTCGTGCACGTAGTTGGTCTTCTGCCAGTTTGTACACTGAGATATTTTCTCTCTCGTTGCAATAGCACAGATTTGTGTTTCATTAATAAATGAGCTTTATTCTCAAGAAGGGTCCTGTTGTGAGGGAAGGTGTTTAAACTATTTTTGGTTTAGACGTTGCTAGATGCATTACAGTCAGAGACCCTAGTGCAAACAGGATCCTAAGAAGGAGAAAAATGGCCGCTACTGCTGAACCCAGGACACCAGCACAGGTATAACCTGCTGCTGCGCTGGGAAGAACGTCAAGGGGAGAATGCTGCCACTCTTCTGAAGAAGAGGCCTGCTGCGCAGTTTTCCTTGTGCTTGCTGTGTCCTCTTTCTGCCTCTCCCCTCTTTTTCCCTCGGGTACAAGTTTGTCATCTGCTGTCGGCTGTGCAGCCTGCAAACAGAGCTCTGTGCATGAAGACCACTTTCAGTGGCCGTAGGTCAGCATCCTTGTGAGGCAATCTTGCATGTCCATGAACTCCCTCATTGCCTCAGCTTGGGCATCTGGATCCTGCGCCAGGTGCTGGAAGAGGTTGAATGGCTGGGCTCTTTGCAAGGCTGGGGGCAAGGCGATCTCCTGAGGAATCTTCTCATTCCCAAAGAAGAAGTGGTCGAGGCGTTTCTCCTCCACGCAGCGGCACAGGTACCGCATGATGTCATCCAGCCGCAGCAGGAAACGTGTCCTGTGCCAGCCTGACAGGGGCGTGGTGTTGAGGAGGTGCATCACCACTGTCTTCAAGGTATAGCTGGAAAAGCCTGTGCCCACCAGAATGCGGGCGCAGAGCTGCAGGCATCTGAGGTGGAAGCTGCCATCTGGGGCCTGCCTGGCTGTCAGCTCGAAGAACTTTGCCTCTGCCACAGCGCAGCTCAATGTCCAGGTTGTGCTTGGGGTGAAGATAGCCTCACTAGCCTGGCTGCTCATGAAGATGTCCGAGTCGCCTTGCTGCACGCCCAACGTAATTTCAATGGTGATTTCCTCCTCTGCTGTTGCCACCTTGAATTTGCAGGAGCGGCTGCAGGCCAGCATCGTTAAACGCCACCGGTGTGAATGAGGCAAAACCACCCAGCATGCTTTCACCAGCTGATGAAACCTGCGAACTGTTTTCCCCACATCTAGATAGCAGCCGGTGCAGAGGCTGTGCAGGAGGCTGGGGCCCTGATTCCTTCTCAGCGCCTCTTCGTCATGGTGGAGGAAGCACAGCGTGCCCCCCCCCAGCTGCTCTGTCGCGCACGTACACTCCAGCTGCACGCGGATGCGGAAGTTCCGCTCTGGCGTCTCCCCCGGATTGCAGAGCTCCGGGAGAAAGGCGTGGCCAGACGGGGGGGCCAGGGGCACAAGCAGCGAGTAGATGATGTCTTCTTCATAGGGACTCCAGCCTTCGTGTGCGCAGCCTATGCCAAAGCATGGTCGCAGCACTGGGAAGGAGCCATCTGACGAGACTTGTTCCGCAACAAGGATGAAAGTATTCACAAGGTCCGTCACAAATTCACACTTTGTGAACAGGTTCTGATTAGGCCATTGTATGTGCTCCTCAAAATGCCTTGCCAGGGCATTTGCATATTCACTGACTTCTTCCTCTTCGTTCTGCTCCTCCTGCTCTTCCTCTTCTCCACTGCTGCTGCTGGAGCTGTCCTCCACTGCTGCTGCCCTCCTCATGGCTCTTTTCCGGAGGCACCAGCAGAGCCCAAGAATCAGGAGGAGCAGGATGCCAGCGATCGCCCAGAACTGCCAGTGCTGCAAGGCAGCAAAGAGCAGGGCTCTCCAGGCCACAGGATTCTGCTCCTTGCTCCTCAGCTCCTGGCTCTTCTGCTCCAGCTCCTGGCTCTTCTGCTCCAGCTCCTGGCTCTTCTGCTCCAGCTCCTGCAGCAGCCAAGCCATCTCCCGGCTCAGCTGCTCGGCACGGTGCTGCATGCGGTCACGTGTGTCTTCATCCAGCTCATCACCGACGACACGCACGTTCAGGATGAGCTGCTGCAGAACCCAGAGTAAGAGCTTTGTGACAGCCATGGCCTGCAGAAGAGAGAAAGAATTCAGTGGGGCTGGGATGGGAGGGAGGGAGGGAAGGAGGAAGGGAGTTGGTGGCGGGGGGAGCGGATGCGGGAGCCGCAGGGAGCTAGGGATGGGCAGGAGAGGGAATGAGGCAGCTGCGAGGCAGCAAGGCCTGCGCCCAGGCCCGGTGGCAGCGGCAGCGTGCCCTGCCCAAGGAGCTCGCAGCCAGGGTTTCGATGCAGGCTGAGCATCCAGCCCCGGGGACCCACGTTTCTGCCCCGGCCCTTGTCCAGCCCAGCCTCCCCCCTGCGTGCAAACTCACTGCTGCCCCAGGCCGTACTGGGGCGGTGCTGCCTGCTGGCACCCTCATATCCATCCCCCATTGTGACTCATCCCCTCTGATGTCACAGGCGCTGGGGGCGCATCACAGGCCCTCCTGCCCGACAGCCCCAGCCTTCGCCCCCAGCCCGGTTCAGCGACTCACAGCTGCCCTGGTGCTCTGGTTACAGCTTGGCACCAGTCAACTTTGTTCAGACAAGCTTGCATGGTGCTGTGTTTTGTAATAAATGTATTCTGCCTGCCAGTGGAACTCTCATCATCATAGAATATCCCGAGTTAGAAGATGTCTGAGTAGCCTAGCTGTACGCCAAACATCATCTCAACGAGCATGGTTCTCCGAGAGACATCTGTGGTCTGCACTTTGCAAGAGCAGCTGGAGGGCAGCCCATTTGTGCTGCAGCAGTGTAACAGAGGCACCAGCATCCTTCTGTGGCCTTTTCTAGACGCTCTTTGCCACGCGTGTAGTGATGCACGGGGTTGTTGTGACTGAAGTGCAGGACCTGGCACTGATCCCTGTTGAATCTCATATCGCTGGCCTTGACCTGGCGATCCTACCTGTCCGTATTCCTCTGCAGAGCCTTCTGATCCGCCATCAGTAATGCAGTTGGTGTCCTCTGCAAACTAGCCAAGGCTGCAGCTGATCCCCTCGTCCAGCTCATTGATAATGATGTTAACAGAACTGGCCCCAACACTGAGCCTTTAGGAACACCACTTTTCACAAGCTGCCAACTAGAGTTTTCAAGAGGCTGTGGCTTTCTTGTTCCACTGGACTTTTGAAAGCTTAGGATAAAAAGAGCTCTGTCCTCTCTCTGGTTAGCGCAGAGATAGGAACAGAGTGGCAGGCAATTCTGTAAAACAAGCCCATTGTCTTGGAGCAAAGACTACCCAAGGAGTCTTGCAAGCCCTACTGAAGTACAACTGCTGGGTCTTTGACCTGCACCTGCAGGTAAAATCAGAATACATCAGGCATATGGACACTAATCCTGGCCTAAACAATCCAGAAGAGGGGCAGACTGACTGGTTTTTGGGAAAAGAGAAGGGTAATTAGAGCAAAGGGTGTTTGGAAATTTAGCTTAAGAGGGAAAAGTAAATTGTCGTGCACGTAGTTGGTCTTCTGCCAGTTTGTACACTGAGATATTTTCTCTCTCGTTGCAATAGCACAGATTTGTGTTTCATTAATAAATGAGCTTTATTCTCAAGAAGGGTCCTGTTGTGAGGGAAGGTGTTTAAACGATTTTTGGTTTAGACGTTGCTAGATGCATTACAGTCAGAGACCCTAGTGCAAACAGGATCCTAAGAAGGAGAAAAATCGCCGCTACTGCTGAACCCAGGACACCAGCACAGGTATAACCTGCTGCTGCGCTGGGGAGAACGTCAAGGGGAGAATGCTGCCACTCTTCTGAAGAAGAGGCCTGCTGCGCAGTTTTCCTTGTGCTTGCTGTGTCCTCTTTCTGCCTCTCCCCTCTTTTTCCCTCGGGTACAAGTTTGTCATCTGCTGTCGGCTGTGCAGCCTGCAAACAGAGCTCTGTGCATGAAGACCACTTTCAGTGGCCGTAGGTCAGCATCCTTGTGAGGCAATCTTGCATGTCCATGAACTCCCTCATTGCCTCAGCTTGGGCATCTGGATCCTGCGCCAGGTGCTGGAAGAGGTTGAATGGCTGGGCTCTTTGCAAGGCTGGGGGCAAGGCGATCTCCTGAGGAATCTTCTCATTCCCAAAGAAGAAGTGGTCGAGGCATTTCTCCTCCACGCAGCGGCACAGGTACCGCATGATGTCATCCAGCCGCAGCAGGAAACGTGTCCTGTGCCAGCCTGACAGGGGCGTGGTGTTGAGGAGGTGCATCACCACTGTCTTCAAGGTATAGCTGGAAAAGCCTGTGCCCACCAGAATGCGGGCGCAGAGCTGCAGGCATCTGAGGTGGAAGCTGCCATCTGGGGCCTGCCTGGCTGTCAGCTCGAAGAACTTTGCCTCTGCCACAGCGCAGCTCAATGTCCAGGTTGTGCTTGGGGTGAAGATAGCCTCACTAGCCTGGCTGCTCATGAAGATGTCCGAGTCGCCTTGCTGCACGCCCAACGTAATTTCAATGGTGATTTCCTCCTCTGCTGTTGCCACCTTGAATTTGCAGGAGCGGCTGCAGGCCAGCATCGTTAAACGCCACCGGTGTGAATGAGGCAAAACCACCCAGCATGCTTTCACCAGCTGATGAAACCTGCGAACTGTTTTCCCCACATCTAGATAGCAGCCGGTGCAGAGGCTGTGCAGGAGGCTGGGGCCCTGATTCCTTCTCAGCGCCTCTTCGTCATGGTGGAGGAAGCACAGCGTGCCCCCCCCCAGCTGCTCTGTCGCGCACGTACACTCCAGCTGCACGCGGATGCGGAAGTTCCGCTCTGGCGTCTCCCCCGGATTGCAGAGCTCCGGGAGAAAGGCGTGGCCAGACGGGGGGGCCAGGGGCACAAGCAGTGAGTAGATGATGTCTTCTTCATAGGGACTCCAGCCTTCGTGTGCGCAGCCTATGCCAAAGCATGGTCGCAGCACTGGGAAGGAGCCATCTGACGAGACTTGTTCCGCAACAAGGATGAAAGTATTCACAAGGTCCGTCACAAATTCACACTTTGTGAACAGGTTCTGATTAGGCCATTGTATGTGCTCCTCAAAATGCCTTGCCAGGGCATTTGCATATTCACTGACTTCTTCCTCTTCGTTCTGCTCCTCCTGCTCTTCCTCTTCTCCACTGCTGCTGCTGGAGCTGTCCTCCACTGCTGCTGCCCTCCTCATGGCTCTTTTCCGGAGGCACCAGCAGAGCCCAAGAATCAGGAGGAGCAGGATGCCAGCGATCGCCCAGAACTGCCAGTGCTGCAAGGCAGCAAAGAGCAGGGCTCTCCAGGCCACAGGATTCTGCTCCTTGCTCCTCAGCTCCTGGCTCTTCTGCTCCAGCTCCTGGCTCTTCTGCTCCAGCTCCTGGCTCTTCTGCTCCAGCTCCTGCAGCAGCCAAGCCATCTCCCGGCTCAGCTGCTCGGCACGGTGCTGCATGCGGTCACGTGTGTCTTCATCCAGCTCATCACCGACGACACGCACGTTCAGGATGAGCTGCTGCAGAACCCAGAGTAAGAGCTTTGTGACAGCCATGGCCTGCAGAAGAGAGAAAGAATTCAGTGGGGCTGGGATGGGAGGGAGGGAGGGAAGGAGGAAGGGAGTTGGTGGCGGGGGGAGCGGATGCGGGAGCCGCAGGGAGCTAGGGATGGGCAGGAGAGGGAATGAGGCAGCTGCGAGGCAGCAAGGCCTGCGCCCAGGCCCGGTGGCAGCGGCAGCGTGCCCTGCCCAAGGAGCTCGCAGCCAGGGTTTCGATGCAGGCTGAGCATCCAGCCCCGGGGACCCACGTTTCTGCCCCGGCCCTTGTCCAGCCCAGCCTCCCCCCTGCGTGCAAACTCACTGCTGCCCCAGGCCGTACTGGGGCGGTGCTGCCTGCTGGCACCCTCATATCCATCCCCCATTGTGACTCATCCCCTCTGATGTCACAGGCGCTGGGGGCGCATCACAGGCCCTCCTGCCCGACAGCCCCAGCCTTCGCCCCCAGCCCGGTTCAGCGACTCACAGCTGCCCTGGTGCTCTGGTTACAGCTTGGCACCAGTCAACTTTGTTCAGACAAGCTTGCATGGTGCTGTGTTTTGTAATAAATGTATTCTGCCTGCCAGTGGAACTCTCATCATCATAGAATATCCCGAGTTAGAAGATGTCTGAGTAGCCTAGCTGTACGCCAAACATCATCTCAACGAGCATGGTTCTCCGAGAGACATCTGTGGTCTGCACTTTGCAAGAGCAGCTGGAGGGCAGCCCATTTGTGCTGCAGCAGTGTAACAGAGGCACCAGCATCCTTCTGTGGCCTTTTCTAGACGCTCTTTGCCACACGTGTAGTGATGCACGGGGTTGTTGTGACTGAAGTGCAGGACCTGGCACTGATCCCTGTTGAATCTCATATCGCTGGCCTTGACCTGGCGATCCTACCTGTCCGTATTCCTCTGCAGAGCCTTCTGATCCGCCATCAGTAATGCAGTTGGTGTCCTCTGCAAACTAGCCAAGGCTGCAGCTGATCCCCTCGTCCAGCTCATTGATAATGATGTTAACAGAACTGGCCCCAACACTGAGCCTTTAGGAACGCCACTTTTCACAAGCTGCCAACTAGAGTTTTCAAGAGGCTGTGGCTTTCTTGTTCCACTGGACTTTTGAAAGCTTAGGATAAAAAGAGCTCTGTCCTCTCTCTGGTTAGCGCAGAGATAGGAACAGAGTGGCAGGCAATTCTGTAAAACAAGCCCATTGTCTTGGAGCAAAGACTACCCAAGGAGTCTTGCAAGCCCTACTGCAGTACAACTGCTGGGTCTTTGACCTGCACCTGCAGGTAAAATCAGAATACATCAGGCATATGGACACTAATCCTGGCCTAAACAATCCAGAAGAGGGGCAGACTGACTGGTTTTTGGGAAAAGAGAAGGGTAATTAGAGCAAAGGGTGTTTGGAAATTTAGCTTAAGAGGGAAAAGTAAATTGTCGTGCACGTAGTTGGTCTTCTGCCAGTTTGTACACTGAGATATTTTCTCTCTCGTTGCAATAGCACAGATTTGTGTTTCATTAATAAATGAGCTTTATTCTCAAGAAGGGTCCTGTTGTGAGGGAAGGTGTTTAAACGATTTTTGGTTTAGACGTTGCTAGATGCATTACAGTCAGAGACCCTAGTGCAAACAGGATCCTAAGAAGGAGAAAAATGGCCGCTACTGCTGAACCCAGGACACCAGCACAGGTATAACCTGCTGCTGCGCTGGGAAGAACGTCAAGGGGAGAATGCTGCCACTCTTCTGAAGAAGAGGCCTGCTGCGCAGTTTTCCTTGTGCTTGCTGTGTCCTCTTTCTGCCTCTCCCCTCTTTTTCCCTCGGGTACAAGTTTGTCATCTGCTGTCGGCTGTGCAGCCTGCAAACAGAGCTCTGTGCATGAAGACCACTTTCAGTGGCCGTAGGTCAGCATCCTTGTGAGGCAATCTTGCATGTCCATGAACTCCCTCATTGCCTCAGCTTGGGCATCTGGATCCTGCGCCAGGTGCTGGAAGAGGTTGAATGGCTGGGCTCTTTGCAAGGCTGGGGGCAAGGCGATCTCCTGAGGAATCTTCTCATTCCCAAAGAAGAAGTGGTCGAGGCGTTTCTCCTCCACGCAGCGGCACAGGTACCGCATGATGTCATCCAGCCGCAGCAGGAAACGTGTCCTGTGCCAGCCTGACAGGGGCGTGGTGTTGAGGAGGTGCATCACCACTGTCTTCAAGGTATAGCTGGAAAAGCCTGTGCCCACCAGAATGCGGGCGCAGAGCTGCAGGCATCTGAGGTGGAAGCTGCCATCTGGGGCCTGCCTGGCTGTCAGCTCGAAGAACTTTGCCTCTGCCACAGCGCAGCTCAATGTCCAGGTTGTGCTTGGGGTGAAGATAGCCTCACTAGCCTGGCTGCTCATGAAGATGTCCGAGTCGCCTTGCTGCACGCCCAACGTAATTTCAATGGTGATTTCCTCCTCTGCTGTTGCCACCTTGAATTTGCAGGAGCGGCTGCAGGCCAGCATCGTTAAACGCCACCGGTGTGAATGAGGCAAAACCACCCAGCATGCTTTCACCAGCTGATGAAACCTGCGAACTGTTTTCCCCACATCTAGATAGCAGCCGGTGCAGAGGCTGTGCAGGAGGCTGGGGCCCTGATTCCTTCTCAGCGCCTCTTCGTCATGGTGGAGGAAGCACAGCGTGCCCCCCCCCAGCTGCTCTGTCGCGCACGTACACTCCAGCTGCACGCGGATGCGGAAGTTCCGCTCTGGCGTCTCCCCCGGATTGCAGAGCTCCGGGAGAAAGGCGTGGCCAGACGGGGGGGCCAGGGGCACAAGCAGTGAGTAGATGATGTCTTCTTCATAGGGACTCCAGCCTTCGTGTGCGCAGCCTATGCCAAAGCATGGTCGCAGCACTGGGAAGGAGCCATCTGACGAGACTTGTTCCGCAACAAGGATGAAAGTATTCACAAGGTGCGTCACAAATTCACACTTTGTGAACAGGTTCTGATTAGGCCATTGTATGTGCTCCTCAAAATGCCTTGCCAGGGCATTTGCATATTCACTGACTTCTTCCTCTTCGTTCTGCTCCTCCTGCTCTTCCTCTTCTCCACTGCTGCTGCTGGAGCTGTCCTCCACTGCTGCTGCCCTCCTCATGGCTCTTTTCCTGAGGCACCAGCAGAGCCCAAGAATCAGGAGGAGCAGGATGCCAGCGATCGCCCAGAACTGCCAGTGCTGCAAGGCAGCAAAGAGCAGGGCTCTCCAGGCCACAGGATTCTGCTCCTTGCTCCTCAGCTCCTGGCTCTTCTGCTCCAGCTCCTGGCTCTTCTGCTCCAGCTCCTGGCTCTTCTGCTCCAGCTCCTGCAGCAGCCAAGCCATCTCCCGGCTCAGCTGCTCGGCACGGTGCTGCATGCGGTCACGTGTGTCTTCATCCAGCTCATCACCGACGACACGCACGTTCAGGATGAGCTGCTGCAGAACCCAGAGTAAGAGCTTTGTGACAGCCATGGCCTGCAGAAGAGAGAAAGAATTCAGTGGGGCTGGGATGGGAGGGAGGGAGGGAAGGAGGAAGGGAGTTGGTGGCGGGGGGAGCGGATGCGGGAGCCGCAGGGAGCTAGGGATGGGCAGGAGAGGGAATGAGGCAGCTGCGAGGCAGCAAGGCCTGCGCCCAGGCCCGGTGGCAGCGGCAGCGTGCCCTGCCCAAGGAGCTCGCAGCCAGGGTTTCGATGCAGGCTGAGCATCCAGCCCCGGGGACCCACGTTTCTGCCCCGGCCCTTGTCCAGCCCAGCCTCCCCCCTGCGTGCAAACTCACTGCTGCCCCAGGCCGTACTGGGGCGGTGCTGCCTGCTGGCACCCTCATATCCATCCCCCATTGTGACTCATCCCCTCTGATGTCACAGGCGCTGGGGGCGCATCACAGGCCCTCCTGCCCGACAGCCCCAGCCTTCGCCCCCAGCCCGGTTCAGCGACTCACAGCTGCCCTGGTGCTCTGGTTACAGCTTGGCACCAGTCAACTTTGTTCAGACAAGCTTGCATGGTGCTGTGTTTTGTAATAAATGTATTCTGCCTGCCAGTGGAACTCTCATCATCATAGAATATCCCGAGTTAGAAGATGTCTGAGTAGCCTAGCTGTACGCCAAACATCATCTCAACGAGCATGGTTCTCCGAGAGACATCTGTGGTCTGCACTTTGCAAGAGCAGCTGGAGGGCAGCCCATTTGTGCTGCAGCAGTGTAACAGAGGCACCAGCATCCTTCTGTGGCCTTTTCTAGACGCTCTTTGCCACGCGTGTAGTGATGCACGGGGTTGTTGTGACTGAAGTGCAGGACCTGGCACTGATCCCTGTTGAATCTCATATCGCTGGCCTTGACCTGGCGATCCTACCTGTCCGTATTCCTCTGCAGAGCCTTCTGATCCGCCATCAGTAATGCAGTTGGTGTCCTCTGCAAACTAGCCAAGGCTGCAGCTGATCCCCTCGTCCAGCTCATTGATAATGATGTTAACAGAACTGGCCCCAACACTGAGCCTTTAGGAACGCCACTTTTCACAAGCTGCCAACTAGAGTTTTCAAGAGGCTGTGGCTTTCTTGTTCCACTGGACTTTTGAAAGCTTAGGATAAAAAGAGCTCTGTCCTCTCTCTGGTTAGCGCAGAGATAGGAACAGAGTGGCAGGCAATTCTGTAAAACAAGCCCATTGTCTTGGAGCAAAGACTACCCAAGGAGTCTTGCAAGCCCTACTGAAGTACAACTGCTGGGTCTTTGACCTGCACCTGCAGGTAAAATCAGAATACATCAGGCATATGGACACTAATCCTGGCCTAAACAATCCAGAAGAGGGGCAGACTGACTGGTTTTTGGGAAAAGAGAAGGGTAATTAGAGCAAAGGGTGTTTGGAAATTTAGCTTAAGAGGGAAAAGTAAATTGTCGTGCACGTAGTTGGTCTTCTGCCAGTTTGTACACTGAGATATTTTCTCTCTCGTTGCAATAGCACAGATTTGTGTTTCATTAATAAATGAGCTTTATTCTCAAGAAGGGTCCTGTTGTGAGGGAAGGTGTTTAAACTATTTTTGGTTTAGACGTTGCTAGATGCATTACAGTCAGAGACCCTAGTGCAAACAGGATCCTAAGAAGGAGAAAAATGGCCGCTACTGCTGAACCCAGGACACCAGCACAGGTATAACCTGCTGCTGCGCTGGGAAGAACGTCAAGGGGAGAATGCTGCCACTCTTCTGAAGAAGAGGCCTGCTGCGCAGTTTTCCTTGTGCTTGCTGTGTCCTCTTTCTGCCTCTCCCCTCTTTTTCCCTCGGGTACAAGTTTGTCATCTGCTGTCGGCTGTGCAGCCTGCAAACAGAGCTCTGTGCATGAAGACCACTTTCAGTGGCCGTAGGTCAGCATCCTTGTGAGGCAATCTTGCATGTCCATGAACTCCCTCATTGCCTCAGCTTGGGCATCTGGATCCTGCGCCAGGTGCTGGAAGAGGTTGAATGGCTGGGCTCTTTGCAAGGCTGGGGGCAAGGCGATCTCCTGAGGAATCTTCTCATTCCCAAAGAAGAAGTGGTCGAGGCGTTTCTCCTCCACGCAGCGGCACAGGTACCGCATGATGTCATCCAGCCGCAGCAGGAAACGTGTCCTGTGCCAGCCTGACAGGGGCGTGGTGTTGAGGAGGTGCATCACCACTGTCTTCAAGGTATAGCTGGAAAAGCCTGTGCCCACCAGAATGCGGGCGCAGAGCTGCAGGCATCTGAGGTGGAAGCTGCCATCTGGGGCCTGCCTGGCTGTCAGCTCGAAGAACTTTGCCTCTGCCACAGCGCAGCTCAATGTCCAGGTTGTGCTTGGGGTGAAGATAGCCTCACTAGCCTGGCTGCTCATGAAGATGTCCGAGTTGCCTTGCTGCACGCCCAACGTAATTTCAATGGTGATTTCCTCCTCTGCTGTTGCCACCTTGAATTTGCAGGAGCGGCTGCAGGCCAGCATCGTTAAACGCCACCGGTGTGAATGAGGCAAAACCACCCAGCATGCTTTCACCAGCTGATGAAACCTGCGAACTGTTTTCCCCACATCTAGATAGCAGCCGGTGCAGAGGCTGTGCAGGAGGCTGGGGCCCTGATTCCTTCTCAGCGCCTCTTCGTCATGGTGGAGGAAGCACAGCGTGCCCCCCCCCAGCTGCTCTGTCGCGCACGTACACTCCAGCTGCACGCGGATGCGGAAGTTCCGCTCTGGTGTCTCCCCCGGATTGCAGAGCTCTGGGAGAAAGGCGTGGCCAGACGGGGGGGCCAGGGGCACAAGCAGTGAGTAGATGATGTCTTCTTCATAGGGACTCCAGCCTTCGTGTGCGCAGCCTATGCCAAAGCATGGTCGCAGCACTGGGAAGGAGCCATCTGACGAGACTTGTTCCGCAACAAGGATGAAAGTATTCACAAGGTCCGTCACAAATTCACACTTTGTGAACAGGTTCTGATTAGGCCATTGTATGTGCTCCTCAAAATGCCTTGCCAGGGCATTTGCATATTCACTGACTTCTTCCTCTTCGTTCTGCTCCTCCTGCTCTTCCTCTTCTCCACTGCTGCTGCTGGAGCTGTCCTCCACTGCTGCTGCCCTCCTCATGGCTCTTTTCCGGAGGCACCAGCAGAGCCCAAGAATCAGGAGGAGCAGGATGCCAGCGATCGCCCAGAACTGCCAGTGCTGCAAGGCAGCAAAGAGCAGGGCTCTCCAGGCCACAGGATTCTGCTCCTTGCTCCTCAGCTCCTGGCTCTTCTGCTCCAGCTCCTGGCTCTTCTGCTCCAGCTCCTGCAGCAGCCAAGCCATCTCCCGGCTCAGCTGCTCGGCACGGTGCTGCATGCGGTCACGTGTGTCTTCATCCAGCTCATCACCGACGACACGCACGTTCAGGATGAGCTGCTGCAGAACCCAGAGTAAGAGCTTTGTGACAGCCATGGCCTGCAGAAGAGAGAAAGAATTCAGTGGGGCTGGGATGGGAGGGAGGGAGGGAAGGAGGAAGGGAGTTGGTGGCGGGGGGAGCGGATGCGGGAGCCGCAGGGAGCTAGGGATGGGCAGGAGAGGGAATGAGGCAGCTGCGAGGCAGCAAGGCCTGCGCCCAGGCCCGGTGGCAGCGGCAGCGTGCCCTGCCCAAGGAGCTCGCAGCCAGGGTTTCGATGCAGGCTGAGCATCCAGCCCCGGGGACCCACGTTTCTGCCCCGGCCCTTGTCCAGCCCAGCCTCCCCCCTGCGTGCAAACTCACTGCTGCCCCAGGCCGTACTGGGGCGGTGCTGCCTGCTGGCACCCTCATATCCATCCCCCATTGTGACTCATCCCCTCTGATGTCACAGGCGCTGGGGGCGCATCACAGGCCCTCCTGCCCGACAGCCCCAGCCTTCGCCCCCAGCCCGGTTCAGCGACTCACAGCTGCCCTGGTGCTCTGGTTACAGCTTGGCACCAGTCAACTTTGTTCAGACAAGCTTGCATGGTGCTGTGTTTTGTAATAAATGTATTCTGCCTGCCAGTGGAACTCTCATCATCATAGAATATCCCGAGTTAGAAGATGTCTGAGTAGCCTAGCTGTACGCCAAACATCATCTCAACGAGCATGGTTCTCCGAGAGACATCTGTGGTCTGCACTTTGCAAGAGCAGCTGGAGGGCAGCCCATTTGTGCTGCAGCAGTGTAACAGAGGCACCAGCATCCTTCTGTGGCCTTTTCTAGACGCTCTTTGCCACGCGTGTAGTGATGCACGGGGTTGTTGTGACTGAAGTGCAGGACCTGGCACTGATCCCTGTTGAATCTCATATCGCTGGCCTTGACCTGGCGATCCTACCTGTCCGTATTCCTCTGCAGAGCCTTCTGATCCGCCATCAGTAATGCAGTTGGTGTCCTCTGCAAACTAGCCAAGGCTGCAGCTGATCCCCTCGTCCAGCTCATTGATAATGATGTTAACAGAACTGGCCCCAACACTGAGCCTTTAGGAACACCACTTTTCACAAGCTGCCAACTAGAGTTTTCAAGAGGCTGTGGCTTTCTTGTTCCACTGGACTTTTGAAAGCTTAGGATAAAAAGAGCTCTGTCCTCTCTCTGGTTAGCGCAGAGATAGGAACAGAGTGGCAGGCAATTCTGTAAAACAAGCCCATTGTCTTGGAGCAAAGACTACCCAAGGAGTCTTGCAAGCCCTACTGAAGTACAACTGCTGGGTCTTTGACCTGCACCTGCAGGTAAAATCAGAATACATCAGGCATATGGACACTAATCCTGGCCTAAACAATCCAGAAGAGGGGCAGACTGACTGGTTTTTGGGAAAAGAGAAGGGTAATTAGAGCAAAGGGTGTTTGGAAATTTAGCTTAAGAGGGAAAAGTAAATTGTCGTGCACGTAGTTGGTCTTCTGCCAGTTTGTACACTGAGATATTTTCTCTCTCGTTGCAATAGCACAGATTTGTGTTTCATTAATAAATGAGCTTTATTCTCAAGAAGGGTCCTGTTGTGAGGGAAGGTGTTTAAACGATTTTTGGTTTAGACGTTGCTAGATGCATTACAGTCAGAGACCCTAGTGCAAACAGGATCCTAAGAAGGAGAAAAATGGCCGCTACTGCTGAACCCAGGACACCAGCACAGGTATAACCTGCTGCTGCGCTGGGGAGAACGTCAAGGGGAGAATGCTGCCACTCTTCTGAAGAAGAGGCCTGCTGCGCAGTTTTCCTTGTGCTTGCTGTGTCCTCTTTCTGCCTCTCCCCTCTTTTTCCCTCGGGTACAAGTTTGTCATCTGCTGTCGGCTGTGCAGCCTGCAAACAGAGCTCTGTGCATGAAGACCACTTTCAGTGGCCGTAGGTCAGCATCCTTGTGAGGCAATCTTGCATGTCCATGAACTCCCTCATTGCCTCAGCTTGGGCATCTGGATCCTGCGCCAGGTGCTGGAAGAGGTTGAATGGCTGGGCTCTTTGCAAGGCTGGGGGCAAGGCGATCTCCTGAGGAATCTTCTCATTCCCAAAGAAGAAGTGGTCGAGGCGTTTCTCCTCCACGCAGCGGCACAGGTACCGCATGATGTCATCCAGCCGCAGCAGGAAACGTGTCCTGTGCCAGCCTGACAGGGGCGTGGTGTTGAGGAGGTGCATCACCACTGTCTTCAAGGTATAGCTGGAAAAGCCTGTGCCCACCAGAATGCGGGCGCAGAGCTGCAGGCATCTGAGGTGGAAGCTGCCATCTGGGGCCTGCCTGGCTGTCAGCTCGAAGAACTTTGCCTCTGCCACAGCGCAGCTCAATGTCCAGGTTGTGCTTGGGGTGAAGATAGCCTCACTAGCCTGGCTGCTCATGAAGATGTCCGAGTCGCCTTGCTGCACGCCCAACGTCATTTCAATGGTGATTTCCTCCTCTGCTGTTGCCACCTTGAATTTGCAGGAGCGGCTGCAGGCCAGCATCGTTAAACGCCACCGGTGTGAATGAGGCAAAACCACCCAGCATGCTTTCACCAGCTGATGAAACCTGCGAACTGTTTTCCCCACATCTAGATAGCAGCCGGTGCAGAGGCTGTGCAGGAGGCTGGGGCCCTGATTCCTTCTCAGCGCCTCTTCGTCATGGTGGAGGAAGCACAGCGTGCCCCCCCCCAGCTGCTCTGTCGCGCACGTACACTCCAGCTGCACGCGGATGCGGAAGTTCCGCTCTGGCGTCTCCCCCGGATTGCAGAGCTCCGGGAGAAAGGCGTGGCCAGACGGGGGGGCCAGGGGCACAAGCAGTGAGTAGATGATGTCTTCTTCATAGGGACTCCAGCCTTCGTGTGCGCAGCCTATGCCAAAGCATGGTCGCAGCACTGGGAAGGAGCCATCTGACGAGACTTGTTCCGCAACAAGGATGAAAGTATTCACAAGGTCCGTCACAAATTCACACTTTGTGAACAGGTTCTGATTAGGCCATTGTATGTGCTCCTCAAAATGCCTTGCCAGGGCATTTGCATATTCACTGACTTCTTCCTCTTCGTTCTGCTCCTCCTGCTCTTCCTCTTCTCCACTGCTGCTGCTGGAGCTGTCCTCCACTGCTGCTGCCCTCCTCATGGCTCTTTTCCTGAGGCACCAGCAGAGCCCAAGAATCAGGAGGAGCAGGATGCCAGCGATCGCCCAGAACTGCCAGTGCTGCAAGGCAGCAAAGAGCAGGGCTCTCCAGGCCACAGGATTCTGCTCCTTGCTCCTCAGCTCCTGGCTCTTCTGCTCCAGCTCCTGGCTCTTCTGCTCCAGCTCCTGGCTCTTCTGCTCCAGCTCCTGCAGCAGCCAAGCCATCTCCCGGCTCAGCTGCTCGGCACGGTGCTGCATGCGGTCACGTGTGTCTTCATCCAGCTCATCACCGACGACACGCACGTTCAGGATGAGCTGCTGCAGAACCCAGAGTAAGAGCTTTGTGACAGCCATGGCCTGCAGAAGAGAGAAAGAATTCAGTGGGGCTGGGATGGGAGGGAGGGAGGGAAGGAGGAAGGGAGTTGGTGGCGGGGGGAGCGGATGCGGGAGCCGCAGGGAGCTAGGGATGGGCAGGAGAGGGAATGAGGCAGCTGCGAGGCAGCAAGGCCTGCGCCCAGGCCCGGTGGCAGCGGCAGCGTGCCCTGCCCAAGGAGCTCGCAGCCAGGGTTTCGATGCAGGCTGAGCATCCAGCCCCGG
Organism: Psittacula echo; assembly: GCF_963264785.1. Taxonomy (NCBI): domain Eukaryota; kingdom Metazoa; phylum Chordata; class Aves; order Psittaciformes; family Psittacidae; genus Psittacula; species Psittacula echo. Next base: position 79,947,202 of record NC_137739.1, read on the forward strand.
GGACCCACGTTTCTGCCCCGGCCCTTGTCCAGCCCAGCCTCCCCCCTGCGTGCAAACTCACTGCTGCCCCAGGCCGTACTGGGGCGGTGCTGCCTGCTGGCACCCTCATATCCATCCCCCATTGTGACTCATCCCCTCTGATGTCACAGGCGCTGGGGGCGCATCACAGGCCCTCCTGCCCGACAGCCCCAGCCTTCGCCCCCAGCCCGGTTCAGCGACTCACAGCTGCCCTGGTGCTCTGGTTACAGCTTGGCACCAGTCAACTTTGTTCAGACAAGCTTGCATGGTGCTGTGTTTTGTAATAAATGTATTCTGCCTGCCAGTGGAACTCTCATCATCATAGAATATCCCGAGTTAGAAGATGTCTGAGTAGCCTAGCTGTACGCCAAACATCATCTCAACGAGCATGGTTCTCCGAGAGACATCTGTGGTCTGCACTTTGCAAGAGCAGCTGGAGGGCAGCCCATTTGTGCTGCAGCAGTGTAACAGAGGCACCAGCATCCTTCTGTGGCCTTTTCTAGACGCTCTTTGCCACGCGTGTAGTGATGCACGGGGTTGTTGTGACTGAAGTGCAGGACCTGGCACTGATCCCTGTTGAATCTCATATCGCTGGCCTTGACCTGGCGATCCTACCTGTCCGTATTCCTCTGCAGAGCCTTCTGATCCGCCATCAGTAATGCAGTTGGTGTCCTCTGCAAACTAGCCAAGGCTGCAGCTGATCCCCTCGTCCAGCTCATTGATAATGATGTTAACAGAACTGGCCCCAACACTGAGCCTTTAGGAACACCACTTTTCACAAGCTGCCAACTAGAGTTTTCAAGAGGCTGTGGCTTTCTTGTTCCACTGGACTTTTGAAAGCTTAGGATAAAAAGAGCTCTGTCCTCTCTCTGGTTAGCGCAGAGATAGGAACAGAGTGGCAGGCAATTCTGTAAAACAAGCCCATTGTCTTGGAGCAAAGACTACCCAAGGAGTCTTGCAAGCCCTACTGAAGTACAACTGCTGGGTCTTTGACCTGCACCTGCAGGTAAAATCAGAATACATCAGGCATATGGACACTAATCCTGGCCTAAACAATCCAGAAGAGGGGCAGACTGACTGGTTTTTGGGAAAAGAGAAGGGTAATTAGAGCAAAGGGTGTTTGGAAATTTAGCTTAAGAGGGAAAAGTAAATTGTCGTGCACGTAGTTGGTCTTCTGCCAGTTTGTACACTGAGATATTTTCTCTCTCGTTGCAATAGCACAGATTTGTGTTTCATTAATAAATGAGCTTTATTCTCAAGAAGGGTCCTGTTGTGAGGGAAGGTGTTTAAACGATTTTTGGTTTAGACGTTGCTAGATGCATTACAGTCAGAGACCCTAGTGCAAACAGGATCCTAAGAAGGAGAAAAATGGCCGCTACTGCTGAACCCAGGACACCAGCACAGGTATAACCTGCTGCTGCGCTGGGGAGAACGTCAAGGGGAGAATGCTGCCACTCTTCTGAAGAAGAGGCCTGCTGCGCAGTTTTCCTTGTGCTTGCTGTGTCCTCTTTCTGCCTCTCCCCTCTTTTTCCCTCGGGTACAAGTTTGTCATCTGCTGTCGGCTGTGCAGCCTGCAAACAGAGCTCTGTGCATGAAGACCACTTTCAGTGGCCGTAGGTCAGCATCCTTGTGAGGCAATCTTGCATGTCCATGAACTCCCTCATTGCCTCAGCTTGGGCATCTGGATCCTGCGCCAGGTGCTGGAAGAGGTTGAATGGCTGGGCTCTTTGCAAGGCTGGGGGCAAGGCGATCTCCTGAGGAATCTTCTCATTCCCAAAGAAGAAGTGGTCGAGGCGTTTCTCCTCCACGCAGCGGCACAGGTACCGCATGATGTCATCCAGCCGCAGCAGGAAACGTGTCCTGTGCCAGCCTGACAGGGGCGTGGTGTTGAGGAGGTGCATCACCACTGTCTTCAAGGTATAGCTGGAAAAGCCTGTGCCCACCAGAATGCGGGCGCAGAGCTGCAGGCATCTGAGGTGGAAGCTGCCATCTGGGGCCTGCCTGGCTGTCAGCTCGAAGAACTTTGCCTCTGCCACAGCGCAGCTCAATGTCCAGGTTGTGCTTGGGGTGAAGATAGCCTCACTAGCCTGGCTGCTCATGAAGATGTCCGAGTCGCCTTGCTGCACGCCCAACGTCATTTCAATGGTGATTTCCTCCTCTGCTGTTGCCACCTTGAATTTGCAGGAGCGGCTGCAGGCCAGCATCGTTAAACGCCACCGGTGTGAATGAGGCAAAACCACCCAGCATGCTTTCACCAGCTGATGAAACCTGCGAACTGTTTTCCCCACATCTAGATAGCAGCCGGTGCAGAGGCTGTGCAGGAGGCTGGGGCCCTGATTCCTTCTCAGCGCCTCTTCGTCATGGTGGAGGAAGCACAGCGTGCCCCCCCCCAGCTGCTCTGTCGCGCACGTACACTCCAGCTGCACGCGGATGCGGAAGTTCCGCTCTGGCGTCTCCCCCGGATTGCAGAGCTCCGGGAGAAAGGCGTGGCCAGACGGGGGGGCCAGGGGCACAAGCAGTGAGTAGATGATGTCTTCTTCATAGGGACTCCAGCCTTCGTGTGCGCAGCCTATGCCAAAGCATGGTCGCAGCACTGGGAAGGAGCCATCTGACGAGACTTGTTCCGCAACAAGGATGAAAGTATTCACAAGGTCCGTCACAAATTCACACTTTGTGAACAGGTTCTGATTAGGCCATTGTATGTGCTCCTCAAAATGCCTTGCCAGGGCATTTGCATATTCACTGACTTCTTCCTCTTCGTTCTGCTCCTCCTGCTCTTCCTCTTCTCCACTGCTGCTGCTGGAGCTGTCCTCCACTGCTGCTGCCCTCCTCATGGCTCTTTTCCTGAGGCACCAGCAGAGCCCAAGAATCAGGAGGAGCAGGATGCCAGCGATCGCCCAGAACTGCCAGTGCTGCAAGGCAGCAAAGAGCAGGGCTCTCCAGGCCACAGGATTCTGCTCCTTGCTCCTCAGCTCCTGGCTCTTCTGCTCCAGCTCCTGGCTCTTCTGCTCCAGCTCCTGGCTCTTCTGCTCCAGCTCCTGCAGCAGCCAAGCCATCTCCCGGCTCAGCTGCTCGGCACGGTGCTGCATGCGGTCACGTGTGTCTTCATCCAGCTCATCACCGACGACACGCACGTTCAGGATGAGCTGCTGCAGAACCCAGAGTAAGAGCTTTGTGACAGCCATGGCCTGCAGAAGAGAGAAAGAATTCAGTGGGGCTGGGATGGGAGGGAGGGAGGGAAGGAGGAAGGGAGTTGGTGGCGGGGGGAGCGGATGCGGGAGCCGCAGGGAGCTAGGGATGGGCAGGAGAGGGAATGAGGCAGCTGCGAGGCAGCAAGGCCTGCGCCCAGGCCCGGTGGCAGCGGCAGCGTGCCCTGCCCAAGGAGCTCGCAGCCAGGGTTTCGATGCAGGCTGAGCATCCAGCCCCGGGGACCCACGTTTCTGCCCCGGCCCTTGTCCAGCCCAGCCTCCCCCCTGCGTGCAAACTCACTGCTGCCCCAGGCCGTACTGGGGCGGTGCTGCCTGCTGGCACCCTCATATCCATCCCCCATTGTGACTCATCCCCTCTGATGTCACAGGCGCTGGGGGCGCATCACAGGCCCTCCTGCCCGACAGCCCCAGCCTTCGCCCCCAGCCCGGTTCAGCGACTCACAGCTGCCCTGGTGCTCTGGTTACAGCTTGGCACCAGTCAACTTTGTTCAGACAAGCTTGCATGGTGCTGTGTTTTGTAATAAATGTATTCTGCCTGCCAGTGGAACTCTCATCATCATAGAATATCCCGAGTTAGAAGATGTCTGAGTAGCCTAGCTGTACGCCAAACATCATCTCAACGAGCATGGTTCTCCGAGAGACATCTGTGGTCTGCACTTTGCAAGAGCAGCTGGAGGGCAGCCCATTTGTGCTGCAGCAGTGTAACAGAGGCACCAGCATCCTTCTGTGGCCTTTTCTAGACGCTCTTTGCCACGCGTGTAGTGATGCACGGGGTTGTTGTGACTGAAGTGCAGGACCTGGCACTGATCCCTGTTGAATCTCATATCGCTGGCCTTGACCTGGCGATCCTACCTGTCCGTATTCCTCTGCAGAGCCTTCTGATCCGCCATCAGTAATGCAGTTGGTGTCCTCTGCAAACTAGCCAAGGCTGCAGCTGATCCCCTCGTCCAGCTCATTGATAATGATGTTAACAGAACTGGCCCCAACACTGAGCCTTTAGGAACACCACTTTTCACAAGCTGCCAACTAGAGTTTTCAAGAGGCTGTGGCTTTCTTGTTCCACTGGACTTTTGAAAGCTTAGGATAAAAAGAGCTCTGTCCTCTCTCTGGTTAGCGCAGAGATAGGAACAGAGTGGCAGGCAATTCTGTAAAACAAGCCCATTGTCTTGGAGCAAAGACTACCCAAGGAGTCTTGCAAGCCCTACTGAAGTACAACTGCTGGGTCTTTGACCTGCACCTGCAGGTAAAATCAGAATACATCAGGCATATGGACACTAATCCTGGCCTAAACAATCCAGAAGAGGGGCAGACTGACTGGTTTTTGGGAAAAGAGAAGGGTAATTAGAGCAAAGGGTGTTTGGAAATTTAGCTTAAGAGGGAAAAGTAAATTGTCGTGCACGTAGTTGGTCTTCTGCCAGTTTGTACACTGAGATATTTTCTCTCTCGTTGCAATAGCACAGATTTGTGTTTCATTAATAAATGAGCTTTATTCTCAAGAAGGGTCCTGTTGTGAGGGAAGGTGTTTAAACGATTTTTGGTTTAGACGTTGCTAGATGCATTACAGTCAGAGACCCTAGTGCAAACAGGATCCTAAGAAGGAGAAAAATGGCCGCTACTGCTGAACCCAGGACACCAGCACAGGTATAACCTGCTGCTGCGCTGGGGAGAACGTCAAGGGGAGAATGCTGCCACTCTTCTGAAGAAGAGGCCTGCTGCGCAGTTTTCCTTGTGCTTGCTGTGTCCTCTTTCTGCCTCTCCCCTCTTTTTCCCTCGGGTACAAGTTTGTCATCTGCTGTCGGCTGTGCAGCCTGCAAACAGAGCTCTGTGCATGAAGACCACTTTCAGTGGCCGTAGGTCAGCATCCTTGTGAGGCAATCTTGCATGTCCATGAACTCCCTCATTGCCTCAGCTTGGGCATCTGGATCCTGCGCCAGGTGCTGGAAGAGGTTGAATGGCTGGGCTCTTTGCAAGGCTGGGGGCAAGGCGATCTCCTGAGGAATCTTCTCATTCCCAAAGAAGAAGTGGTCGAGGCGTTTCTCCTCCACGCAGCGGCACAGGTACCGCATGATGTCATCCAGCCGCAGCAGGAAACGTGTCCTGTGCCAGCCTGACAGGGGCGTGGTGTTGAGGAGGTGCATCACCACTGTCTTCAAGGTATAGCTGGAAAAGCCTGTGCCCACCAGAATGCGGGCGCAGAGCTGCAGGCATCTGAGGTGGAAGCTGCCATCTGGGGCCTGCCTGGCTGTCAGCTCGAAGAACTTTGCCTCTGCCACAGCGCAGCTCAATGTCCAGGTTGTGCTTGGGGTGAAGATAGCCTCAGTAGCCTGGCTGCTCATGAAGATGTCCGAGTCGCCTTGCTGCACGCCCAACGTAATTTCAATGGTGATTTCCTCCTCTGCTGTTGCCACCTTGAATTTGCAGGAGCGGCTGCAGGCCAGCATCGTTAAACGCCACCGGTGTGAATGAGGCAAAACCACCCAGCATGCTTTCACCAGCTGATGAAACCTGCGAACTGTTTTCCCCACATCTAGATAGCAGCCGGTGCAGAGGCTGTGCAGGAGGCTGGGGCCCTGATTCCTTCTCAGCGCCTCTTCGTCATGGTGGAGGAAGCACAGCGTGCCCCCCCCCAGCTGCTCTGTCGCGCACGTACACTCCAGCTGCACGCGGATGCGGAAGTTCCGCTCTGGCGTCTCCCCCGGATTGCAGAGCTCCGGGAGAAAGGCGTGGCCAGACGGGGGGGCCAGGGGCACAAGCAGTGAGTAGATGATGTCTTCTTCATAGGGACTCCAGCCTTCGTGTGCGCAGCCTATGCCAAAGCATGGTCGCAGCACTGGGAAGGAGCCATCTGACGAGACTTGTTCCGCAACAAGGATGAAAGTATTCACAAGGTCCGTCACAAATTCACACTTTGTGAACAGGTTCTGATTAGGCCATTGTATGTGCTCCTCAAAATGCCTTGCCAGGGCATTTGCATATTCACTGACTTCTTCCTCTTCGTTCTGCTCCTCCTGCTCTTCCTCTTCTCCACTGCTGCTGCTGGAGCTGTCCTCCACTGCTGCTGCCCTCCTCATGGCTCTTTTCCTGAGGCACCAGCAGAGCCCAAGAATCAGGAGGAGCAGGATGCCAGCAATCGCCCAGAACTGCCAGTGCTGCAAGGCAGCAAAGAGCAGGGCTCTCCAGGCCACAGGATTCTGCTCCTTGCTCCTCAGCTCCTGGCTCTTCTGCTCCAGCTCCTGGCTCTTCTGCTCCAGCTCCTGGCTCTTCTGCTCCAGCTCCTGCAGCAGCCAAGCCATCTCCCGGCTCAGCTGCTCGGCACGGTGCTGCATGCGGTCACGTGTGTCTTCATCCAGCTCATCACCGACGACACGCACGTTCAGGATGAGCTGCTGCAGAACCCAGAGTAAGAGCTTTGTGACAGCCATGGCCTGCAGAAGAGAGAAAGAATTCAGTGGGGCTGGGATGGGAGGGAGGGAGGGAAGGAGGAAGGGAGTTGGTGGCGGGGGGAGCGGATGCGGGAGCCGCAGGGAGCTAGGGATGGGCAGGAGAGGGAATGAGGCAGCTGCGAGGCAGCAAGGCCTGCGCCCAGGCCCGGTGGCAGCGGCAGCGTGCCCTGCCCAAGGAGCTCGCAGCCAGGGTTTCGATGCAGGCTGAGCATCCAGCCCCGGGGACCCACGTTTCTGCCCCGGCCCTTGTCCAGCCCAGCCTCCCCCCTGCGTGCAAACTCACTGCTGCCCCAGGCCGTACTGGGGCGGTGCTGCCTGCTGGCACCCTCATATCCATCCCCCATTGTGACTCATCCCCTCTGATGTCACAGGCGCTGGGGGCGCATCACAGGCCCTCCTGCCCGACAGCCCCAGCCTTCGCCCCCAGCCCGGTTCAGCGACTCACAGCTGCCCTGGTGCTCTGGTTACAGCTTGGCACCAGTCAACTTTGTTCAGACAAGCTTGCATGGTGCTGTGTTTTGTAATAAATGTATTCTGCCTGCCAGTGGAACTCTCATCATCATAGAATATCCCGAGTTAGAAGATGTCTGAGTAGCCTAGCTGTACGCCAAACATCATCTCAACGAGCATGGTTCTCCGAGAGACATCTGTGGTCTGCACTTTGCAAGAGCAGCTGGAGGGCAGCCCATTTGTGCTGCAGCAGTGTAACAGAGGCACCAGCATCCTTCTGTGGCCTTTTCTAGACGCTCTTTGCCACGCGTGTAGTGATGCACGGGGTTGTTGTGACTGAAGTGCAGGACCTGGCACTGATCCCTGTTGAATCTCATATCGCTGGCCTTGACCTGGCGATCCTACCTGTCCGTATTCCTCTGCAGAGCCTTCTGATCCGCCATCAATAATGCAGTTGGTGTCCTCTGCAAACTAGCCAAGGCTGCAGCTGATCCCCTCGTCCAGCTCATTGATAATGATGTTAACAGAACTGGCCCCAACACTGAGCCTTTAGGAACACCACTTTTCACAAGCTGCCAACTAGAGTTTTCAAGAGGCTGTGGCTTTCTTGTTCCACTGGACTTTTGAAAGCTTAGGATAAAAAGAGCTCTGTCCTCTCTCTGGTTAGCGCAGAGATAGGAACAGAGTGGCAGGCAATTCTGTAAAACAAGCCCATTGTCTTGGAGCAAAGACTACCCAAGGAGTCTTGCAAGCCCTACTGAAGTACAACTGCTGGGTCTTTGACCTGCACCTGCAGGTAAAATCAGAATACATCAGGCATATGGACACTAATCCTGGCCTAAACAATCCAGAAGAGGGGCAGACTGACTGGTTTTTGGGAAAAGAGAAGGGTAATTAGAGCAAAGGGTGTTTGGAAATTTAGCTTAAGAGGGAAAAGTAAATTGTCGTGCACGTAGTTGGTCTTCCGCCAGTTTGTACACTGAGATATTTTCTCTCTCGTTGCAATAGCACAGATTTGTGTTTCATTAATAAATGAGCTTTATTCTCAAGAAGGGTCCTGTTGTGAGGGAAGGTGTTTAAACGATTTTTGGTTTAGACGTTGCTAGATGCATTACAGTCAGAGACCCTAGTGCAAACAGGATCCTAAGAAGGAGAAAAATGGCCGCTACTGCTGAACCCAGGACACCAGCACAGGTATAACCTGCTGCTGCGCTGGGGAGAACGTCAAGGGGAGAATGCTGCCACTCTTCTGAAGAAGAGGCCTGCTGCGCAGTTTTCCTTGTGCTTGCTGTGTCCTCTTTCTGCCTCTCCCCTCTTTTTCCCTCGGGTACAAGTTTGTCATCTGCTGTCGGCTGTGCAGCCTGCAAACAGAGCTCTGTGCATGAAGACCACTTTCAGTGGCCGTAGGTCAGCATCCTTGTGAGGCAATCTTGCATGTCCATGAACTCCCTCATTGCCTCAGCTTGGGCATCTGGATCCTGTGCCAGGTGCTGGAAGAGGTTGAATGGCTGGGCTCTTTGCAAGGCTGGGGGCAAGGCGATCTCCTGAGGAATCTTCTCATTCCCAAAGAAGAAGTGGTCGAGGCGTTTCTCCTCCACGCAGCGGCACAGGTACCGCATGATGTCATCCAGCCGCAGCAGGAAACGTGTCCTGTGCCAGCCTGACAGGGGCGTGGTGTTGAGGAGGTGCATCACCACTGTCTTCAAGGTATAGCTGGAAAAGCCTGTGCCCACCAGAATGCGGGCGCAGAGCTGCAGGCATCTGAGGTGGAAGCTGCCATCTGGGGCCTGCCTGGCTGTCAGCTCGAAGAACTTTGCCTCTGCCACAGCGCAGCTCAATGTCCAGGTTGTGCTTGGGGTGAAGATAGCCTCACTAGCCTGGCTGCTCATGAAGATGTCCGAGTCGCCTTGCTGCACGCCCAACGTAATTTCAATGGTGATTTCCTCCTCTGCTGTTGCCACCTTGAATTTGCAGGAGCGGCTGCAGGCCAGCATCGTTAAACGCCACCGGTGTGAATGAGGCAAAACCACCCAGCATGCTTTCACCAGCTGATGAAACCTGCGAACTGTTTTCCCCACATCTAGATAGCAGCCGGTGCAGAGGCTGTGCAGGAGGCTGGGGCCCTGATTCCTTCTCAGCGCCTCTTCGTCATGGTGGAGGAAGCACAGCGTGCCCCCCCCCAGCTGCTCTGTCGCGCACGTACACTCCAGCTGCACGCGGATGCGGAAGTTCCGCTCTGGCGTCTCCCCCGGATTGCAGAGCTCCGGGAGAAAGGCGTGGCCAGACGGGGGGGCCAGGGGCACAAGCAGTGAGTAGATGATGTCTTCTTCATAGGGACTCCAGCCTTCGTGTGCGCAGCCTATGCCAAAGCATGGTCGCAGCACTGGGAAGGAGCCATCTGACGAGACTTGTTCCGCAACAAGGATGAAAGTATTCACAAGGTCCGTCACAAATTCACACTTTGTGAACAGGTTCTGATTAGGCCATTGTATGTGCTCCTCAAAATGCCTTGCCAGGGCATTTGCATATTCACTGACTTCTTCCTCTTCGTTCTGCTCCTCCTGCTCTTCCTCTTCTCCACTGCTGCTGCTGGAGCTGTCCTCCACTGCTGCTGCCCTCCTCATGGCTCTTTTCCTGAGGCACCAGCAGAGCCCAAGAATCAGGAGGAGCAGGATGCCAGCGATCGCCCAGAACTGCCAGTGCTGCAAGGCAGCAAAGAGCAGGGCTCTCCAGGCCACAGGATTCTGCTCCTTGCTCCTCAGCTCCTGGCTCTTCTGCTCCAGCTCCTGGCTCTTCTGCTCCAGCTCCTGGCTCTTCTGCTCCAGCTCCTGCAGCAGCCAAGCCATCTCCCGGCTCAGCTGCTCGGCACGGTGCTGCATGCGGTCACGTGTGTCTTCATCCAGCTCATCACCGACGACACGCACGTTCAGGATGAGCTGCTGCAGAACCCAGAGTAAGAGCTTTGTGACAGCCATGGCCTGCAGAAGAGAGAAAGAATTCAGTGGGGCTGGGATGGGAGGGAGGGAGGGAAGGAGGAAGGGAGTTGGTGGCGGGGGGAGCGGATGCGGGAGCCGCAGGGAGCTAGGGATGGGCAGGAGAGGGAATGAGGCAGCTGCGAGGCAGCAAGGCCTGCGCCCAGGCCCGGTGGCAGCGGCAGCGTGCCCTGCCCAAGGAGCTCGCAGCCAGGGTTTCGATGCAGGCTGAGCATCCAGCCCCGGGGACCCACGTTTCTGCCCCGGCCCTTGTCCAGCCCAGCCTCCCCCCTGCGTGCAAACTCACTGCTGCCCCAGGCCGTACTGGGGCGGTGCTGCCTGCTGGCACCCTCATATCCATCCCCCATTGTGACTCATCCCCTCTGATGTCACAGGCGCTGGGGGCGCATCACAGGCCCTCCTGCCCGACAGCCCCAGCCTTCGCCCCCAGCCCGGTTCAGCGACTCACAGCTGCCCTGGTGCTCTGGTTACAGCTTGGCACCAGTCAACTTTGTTCAGACAAGCTTGCATGGTGCTGTGTTTTGTAATAAATGTATTCTGCCTGCCAGTGGAACTCTCATCATCATAGAATATCCCGAGTTAGAAGATGTCTGAGTAGCCTAGCTGTACGCCAAACATCATCTCAACGAGCATGGTTCTCCGAGAGACATCTGTGGTCTGCACTTTGCAAGAGCAGCTGGAGGGCAGCCCATTTGTGCTGCAGCAGTGTAACAGAGGCACCAGCATCCTTCTGTGGCCTTTTCTAGACGCTCTTTGCCACGCGTGTAGTGATGCACGGGGTTGTTGTGACTGAAGTGCAGGACCTGGCACTGATCCCTGTTGAATCTCATATCGCTGGCCTTGACCTGGCGATCCTACCTGTCCGTATTCCTCTGCAGAGCCTTCTGATCCGCCATCAGTAATGCAGTTGGTGTCCTCTGCAAACTAGCCAAGGCTGCAGCTGATCCCCTCGTCCAGCTCATTGATAATGATGTTAACAGAACTGGCCCCAACACTGAGCCTTTAGGAACGCCACTTTTCACAAGCTGCCAACTAGAGTTTTCAAGAGGCTGTGGCTTTCTTGTTCCACTGGACTTTTGAAAGCTTAGGATAAAAAGAGCTCTGTCCTCTCTCTGGTTAGCGCAGAGATAGGAACAGAGTGGCAGGCAATTCTGTAAAACAAGCCCATTGTCTTGGAGCAAAGACTACCCAAGGAGTCTTGCAAGCCCTACTGAAGTACAACTGCTGGGTCTTTGACCTGCACCTGCAGGTAAAATCAGAATACATCAGGCATATGGACACTAATCCTGGCCTAAACAATCCAGAAGAGGGGCAGACTGACTGGTTTTTGGGAAAAGAGAAGGGTAATTAGAGCAAAGGGTGTTTGGAAATTTAGCTTAAGAGGGAAAAGTAAATTGTCGTGCACGTAGTTGGTCTTCTGCCAGTTTGTACACTGAGATATTTTCTCTCTCGTTGCAATAGCACAGATTTGTGTTTCATTAATAAATGAGCTTTATTCTCAAGAAGGGTCCTGTTGTGAGGGAAGGTGTTTAAACGATTTTTGGTTTAGACGTTGCTAGATGCATTACAGTCAGAGACCCTAGTGCAAACAGGATCCTAAGAAGGAGAAAAATGGCCGCTACTGCTGAACCCAGGACACCAGCACAGGTATAACCTGCTGCTGCGCTGGGGAGAACGTCAAGGGGAGAATGCTGCCACTCTTCTGAAGAAGAGGCCTGCTGCGCAGTTTTCCTTGTGCTTGCTGTGTCCTCTTTCTGCCTCTCCCCTCTTTTTCCCTCGGGTACAAGTTTGTCATCTGCTGTCGGCTGTGCAGCCTGCAAACAGAGCTCTGTGCATGAAGACCACTTTCAGTGGCCGTAGGTCAGCATCCTTGTGAGGCAATCTTGCATGTCCATGAACTCCCTCATTGCCTCAGCTTGGGCATCTGGATCCTGCGCCAGGTGCTGGAAGAGGTTGAATGGCTGGGCTCTTTGCAAGGCTGGGGGCAAGGCGATCTCCTGAGGAATCTTCTCATTCCCAAAGAAGAAGTGGTCGAGGCGTTTCTCCTCCACGCAGCGGCACAGGTACCGCATGATGTCATCCAGCCGCAGCAGGAAACGTGTCCTGTGCCAGCCTGACAGGGGCGTGGTGTTGAGGAGGTGCATCACCACTGTCTTCAAGGTATAGCTGGAAAAGCCTGTGCCCACCAGAATGCGGGCGCAGAGCTGCAGGCATCTGAGGTGGAAGCTGCCATCTGGGGCCTGCCTGGCTGTCAGCTCGAAGAACTTTGCCTCTGCCACAGCGCAGCTCAATGTCCAGGTTGTGCTTGGGGTGAAGATAGCCTCACTAGCCTGGCTGCTCATGAAGATGTCCGAGTCGCCTTGCTGCACGCCCAACGTCATTTCAATGGTGATTTCCTCCTCTGCTGTTGCCACCTTGAATTTGCAGGAGCGGCTGCAGGCCAGCATCGTTAAACGCCACCGGTGTGAATGAGGCAAAACCACCCAGCATGCTTTCACCAGCTGATGAAACCTGCGAACTGTTTTCCCCACATCTAGATAGCAGCCGGTGCAGAGGCTGTGCAGGAGGCTGGGGCCCTGATTCCTTCTCAGCGCCTCTTCGTCATGGTGGAGGAAGCACAGCGTGCCCCCCCCCAGCTGCTCTGTCGCGCACGTACACTCCAGCTGCACGCGGATGCGGAAGTTCCGCTCTGGCGTCTCCCCCAGATTGCAGAGCTCCGGGAGAAAGGCGTGGCCAGACGGGGGGGCCAGGGGCACAAGCAGTGAGTAGATGATGTCTTCTTCATAGGGACTCCAGCCTTCGTGTGCGCAGCCTATGCCAAAGCATGGTCGCAGCACTGGGAAGGAGCCATCTGACGAGACTTGTTCCGCAACAAGGATGAAAGTATTCACAAGGTCCGTCACAAATTCACACTTTGTGAACAGGTTCTGATTAGGCCATTGTATGTGCTCCTCAAAATGCCTTGCCAGGGCATTTGCATATTCACTGACTTCTTCCTCTTCGTTCTGCTCCTCCTGCTCTTCCTCTTCTCCACTGCTGCTGCTGGAGCTGTCCTCCACTGCTGCTGCCCTCCTCATGGCTCTTTTCCTGAGGCACCAGCAGAGCCCAAGAATCAGGAGGAGCAGGATGCCAGCGATCGCCCAGAACTGCCAGTGCTGCAAGGCAGCAAAGAGCAGGGCTCTCCAGGCCACAGGATTCTGCTCCTTGCTCCTCAGCTCATGGCTCTTCTGCTCCAGCTCCTGGCTCTTCTGCTCCAGCTCCTGGCTCTTCTGCTCCAGCTCCTGCAGCAGCCAAGCCATCTCCCGGCTCAGCTGCTCGGCACGGTGCTGCATGCGGTCACGTGTGTCTTCATCCAGCTCATCACCGACGACACGCACGTTCAGGATGAGCTGCTGCAGAACCCAGAGTAAGAGCTTTGTGACAGCCATGGCCTGCAGAAGAGAGAAAGAATTCAGTGGGGCTGGGATGGGAGGGAGGGAGGGAAGGAGGAAGGGAGTTGGTGGCGGGGGGAGCGGATGCGGGAGCCGCAGGGAGCTAGGGATGGGCAGGAGAGGGAATGAGGCAGCTGCGAGGCAGCAAGGCCTGCGCCCAGGCCCGGTGGCAGCGGCAGCGTGCCCTGCCCAAGGAGCTCGCAGCCAGGGTTTCGATGCAGGCTGAGCATCCAGCCCCGGGGACCCACGTTTCTGCCCCGGCCCTTGTCCAGCCCAGCCTCCCCCCTGCGTGCAAACTCACTGCTGCCCCAGGCCGTACTGGGGCGGTGCTGCCTGCTGGCACCCTCATATCCATCCCCCATTGTGACTCATCCCCTCTGATGTCACAGGCGCTGGGGGCGCATCACAGGCCCTCCTGCCCGACAGCCCCAGCCTTCGCCCCCAGCCCGGTTCAGCGACTCACAGCTGCCCTGGTGCTCTGGTTACAGCTTGGCACCAGTCAACTTTGTTCAGACAAGCTTGCATGGTGCTGTGTTTTGTAATAAATGTATTCTGCCTGCCAGTGGAACTCTCATCATCATAGAATATCCCGAGTTAGAAGATGTCTGAGTAGCCTAGCTGTACGCCAAACATCATCTCAACGAGCATGGTTCTCCGAGAGACATCTGTGGTCTGCACTTTGCAAGAGCAGCTGGAGGGCAGCCCATTTGTGCTGCAGCAGTGTAACAGAGGCACCAGCATCCTTCTGTGGCCTTTTCTAGACGCTCTTTGCCACGCGTGTAGTGATGCACGGGGTTGTTGTGACTGAAGTGCAGGACCTGGCACTGATCCCTGTTGAATCTCATATCGCTGGCCTTGACCTGGCGATCCTACCTGTCCGTATTCCTCTGCAGAGCCTTCTGATCCGCCATCAGTAATGCAGTTGGTGTCCTCTGCAAACTAGCCAAGGCTGCAGCTGATCCCCTCGTCCAGCTCATTGATAATGATGTTAACAGAACTGGCCCCAACACTGAGCCTTTAGGAACACCACTTTTCACAAGCTGCCAACTAGAGTTTTCAAGAGGCTGTGGCTTTCTTGTTCCACTGGACTTTTGAAAGCTTAGGATAAAAAGAGCTCTGTCCTCTCTCTGGTTAGCGCAGAGATAGGAACAGAGTGGCAGGCAATTCTGTAAAACAAGCCCATTGTCTTGGAGCAAAGACTACCCAAGGAGTCTTGCAAGCCCTACTGCAGTACAACTGCTGGGTCTTTGACCTGCACCTGCAGGTAAAATCAGAATACATCAGGCATATGGACACTAATCCTGGCCTAAACAATCCAGAAGAGGGGCAGACTGACTGGTTTTTGGGAAAAGAGAAGGGTAATTAGAGCAAAGGGTGTTTGGAAATTTAGCTTAAGAGGGAAAAGTAAATTGTCGTGCACGTAGTTGGTCTTCTGCCAGTTTGTACACTGAGATATTTTCTCTCTCGTTGCAATAGCACAGATTTGTGTTTCATTAATAAATGAGCTTTATTCTCAAGAAGGGTCCTGTTGTGAGGGAAGGTGTTTAAACTATTTTTGGTTTAGACGTTGCTAGATGCATTACAGTCAGAGACCCTAGTGCAAACAGGATCCTAAGAAGGAGAAAAATGGCCGCTACTGCTGAACCCAGGACACCAGCACAGGTATAACCTGCTGCTGCGCTGGGGAGAACGTCAAGGGGAGAATGCTGCCACTCTTCTGAAGAAGAGGCCTGCTGCGCAGTTTTCCTTGTGCTTGCTGTGTCCTCTTTCTGCCTCTCCCCTCTTTTTCCCTCGGGTACAAGTTTGTCATCTGCTGTCGGCTGTGCAGCCTGCAAACAGAGCTCTGTGCATGAAGACCACTTTCAGTGGCCGTAGGTCAGCATCCTTGTGAGGCAATCTTGCATGTCCATGAACTCCCTCATTGCCTCAGCTTGGGCATCTGGATCCTGCGCCAGGTGCTGGAAGAGGTTGAATGGCTGGGCTCTTTGCAAGGCTGGGGGCAAGGCGATCTCCTGAGGAATCTTCTCATTCCCAAAGAAGAAGTGGTCGAGGCGTTTCTCCTCCACGCAGCGGCACAGGTACCGCATGATGTCATCCAGCCGCAGCAGGAAACGTGTCCTGTGCCAGCCTGACAGGGGCGTGGTGTTGAGGAGGTGCATCACCACTGTCTTCAAGGTATAGCTGGAAAAGCCTGTGCCCACCAGAATGCGGGCGCAGAGCTGCAGGCATCTGAGGTGGAAGCTGCCATCTGGGGCCTGCCTGGCTGTCAGCTCGAAGAACTTTGCCTCTGCCACAGCGCAGCTCAATGTCCAGGTTGTGCTTGGGGTGAAGATAGCCTCACTAGCCTGGCTGCTCATGAAGATGTCCGAGTCGCCTTGCTGCACGCCCAACGTAATTTCAATGGTGATTTCCTCCTCTGCTGTTGCCACCTTGAATTTGCAGGAGCGGCTGCAGGCCAGCATCGTTAAACGCCACCGGTGTGAATGAGGCAAAACCACCCAGCATGCTTTCACCAGCTGATGAAACCTGCGAACTGTTTTCCCCACATCTAGATAGCAGCCGGTGCAGAGGCTGTGCAGGAGGCTGGGGCCCTGATTCCTTCTCAGCGCCTCTTCGTCATGGTGGAGGAAGCACAGCGTGCCCCCCCCCAGCTGCTCTGTCGCGCACGTACACTCCAGCTGCACGCGGATGCGGAAGTTCCGCTCTGGCGTCTCCCCCAGATTGCAGAGCTCCGGGAGAAAGGCGTGGCCAGACGGGGGGGCCAGGGGCACAAGCAGTGAGTAGATGATGTCTTCTTCATAGGGACTCCAGCCTTCGTGTGCGCAGCCTATGCCAAAGCATGGTCGCAGCACTGGGAAGGAGCCATCTGACGAGACTTGTTCCGCAACAAGGATGAAAGTATTCACAAGGTGCGTCACAAATTCACACTTTGTGAACAGGTTCTGATTAGGCCATTGTATGTGCTCCTCAAAATGCCTTGCCAGGGCATTTGCATATTCACTGACTTCTTCCTCTTCGTTCTGCTCCTCCTGCTCTTCCTCTTCTCCACTGCTGCTGCTGGAGCTGTCCTCCACTGCTGCTGCCCTCCTCATGGCTCTTTTCCTGAGGCACCAGCAGAGCCCAAGAATCAGGAGGAGCAGGATGCCAGCGATCGCCCAGAACTGCCAGTGCTGCAAGGCAGCAAAGAGCAGGGCTCTCCAGGCCACAGGATTCTGCTCCTTGCTCCTCAGCTCCTGGCTCTTCTGCTCCAGCTCCTGGCTCTTCTGCTCCAGCTCCTGGCTCTTCTGCTCCAGCTCCTGCAGCAGCCAAGCCATCTCCCGGCTCAGCTGCTCGGCACGGTGCTGCATGCGGTCACGTGTGTCTTCATCCAGCTCATCACCGACGACACGCACGTTCAGGATGAGCTGCTGCAGAACCCAGAGTAAGAGCTTTGTGACAGCCATGGCCTGCAGAAGAGAGAAAGAATTCAGTGGGGCTGGGATGGGAGGGAGGGAGGGAAGGAGGAAGGGAGTTGGTGGCGGGGGGAGCGGATGCGGGAGCCGCAGGGAGCTAGGGATGGGCAGGAGAGGGAATGAGGCAGCTGCGAGGCAGCAAGGCCTGCGCCCAGGCCCGGTGGCAGCGGCAGCGTGCCCTGCCCAAGGAGCTCGCAGCCAGGGTTTCGATGCAGGCTGAGCATCCAGCCCCGGGGACCCACGTTTCTGCCCCGGCCCTTGTCCAGCCCAGCCTCCCCCCTGCGTGCAAACTCACTGCTGCCCCAGGCCGTACTGGGGCGGTGCTGCCTGCTGGCACCCTCATATCCATCCCCCATTGTGACTCATCCCCTCTGATGTCACAGGCGCTGGGGGCGCATCACAGGCCCTCCTGCCCGACAGCCCCAGCCTTCGCCCCCAGCCCGGTTCAGCGACTCACAGCTGCCCTGGTGCTCTGGTTACAGCTTGGCACCAGTCAACTTTGTTCAGACAAGCTTGCATGGTGCTGTGTTTTGTAATAAATGTATTCTGCCTGCCAGTGGAACTCTCATCATCATAGAATATCCCGAGTTAGAAGATGTCTGAGTAGCCTAGCTGTACGCCAAACATCATCTCAACGAGCATGGTTCTCCGAGAGACATCTGTGGTCTGCACTTTGCAAGAGCAGCTGGAGGGCAGCCCATTTGTGCTGCAGCAGTGTAACAGAGGCACCAGCATCCTTCTGTGGCCTTTTCTAGACGCTCTTTGCCACGCGTGTAGTGATGCACGGGGTTGTTGTGACTGAAGTGCAGGACCTGGCACTGATCCCTGTTGAATCTCATATCGCTGGCCTTGACCTGGCGATCCTACCTGTCCGTATTCCTCTGCAGAGCCTTCTGATCCGCCATCAGTAATGCAGTTGGTGTCCTCTGCAAACTAGCCAAGGCTGCAGCTGATCCCCTCGTCCAGCTCATTGATAATGATGTTAACAGAACTGGCCCCAACACTGAGCCTTTAGGAACGCCACTTTTCACAAGCTGCCAACTAGAGTTTTCAAGAGGCTGTGGCTTTCTTGTTCCACTGGACTTTTGAAAGCTTAGGATAAAAAGAGCTCTGTCCTCTCTCTGGTTAGCGCAGAGATAGGAACAGAGTGGCAGGCAATTCTGTAAAACAAGCCCATTGTCTTGGAGCAAAGACTACCCAAGGAGTCTTGCAAGCCCTACTGCAGTACAACTGCTGGGTCTTTGACCTGCACCTGCAGGTAAAATCAGAATACATCAGGCATATGGACACTAATCCTGGCCTAAACAATCCAGAAGAGGGGCAGACTGACTGGTTTTTGGGAAAAGAGAAGGGTAATTAGAGCAAAGGGTGTTTGGAAATTTAGCTTAAGAGGGAAAAGTAAATTGTCGTGCACGTAGTTGGTCTTCTGCCAGTTTGTACACTGAGATATTTTCTCTCTCGTTGCAATAGCACAGATTTGTGTTTCATTAATAAATGAGCTTTATTCTCAAGAAGGGTCCTGTTGTGAGGGAAGGTGTTTAAACGATTTTTGGTTTAGACGTTGCTAGATGCATTACAGTCAGAGACCCTAGTGCAAACAGGATCCTAAGAAGGAGAAAAATGGCCGCTACTGCTGAACCCAGGACACCAGCACAGGTATAACCTGCTGCTGCGCTGGGGAGAACGTCAAGGGGAGAATGCTGCCACTCTTCTGAAGAAGAGGCCTGCTGCGCAGTTTTCCTTGTGCTTGCTGTGTCCTCTTTCTGCCTCTCCCCTCTTTTTCCCTCGGGTACAAGTTTGTCATCTGCTGTCGGCTGTGCAGCCTGCAAACAGAGCTCTGTGCATGAAGACCACTTTCAGTGGCCGTAGGTCAGCATCCTTGTGAGGCAATCTTGCATGTCCATGAACTCCCTCATTGCCTCAGCTTGGGCATCTGGATCCTGCGCCAGGTGCTGGAAGAGGTTGAATGGCTGGGCTCTTTGCAAGGCTGGGGGCAAGGCGATCTCCTGAGGAATCTTCTCATTCCCAAAGAAGAAGTGGTCGAGGCGTTTCTCCTCCACGCAGCGGCACAGGTACCGCATGATGTCATCCAGCCGCAGCAGGAAACGTGTCCTGTGCCAGCCTGACAGGGGCGTGGTGTTGAGGAGGTGCATCACCACTGTCTTCAAGGTATAGCTGGAAAAGCCTGTGCCCACCAGAATGCGGGCGCAGAGCTGCAGGCATCTGAGGTGGAAGCTGCCATCTGGGGCCTGCCTGGCTGTCAGCTCGAAGAACTTTGCCTCTGCCACAGCGCAGCTCAATGTCCAGGTTGTGCTTGGGGTGAAGATAGCCTCACTAGCCTGGCTGCTCATGAAGATGTCCGAGTTGCCTTGCTGCACGCCCAACGTAATTTCAATGGTGATTTCCTCCTCTGCTGTTGCCACCTTGAATTTGCAGGAGCGGCTGCAGGCCAGCATCGTTAAACGCCACCGGTGTGAATGAGGCAAAACCACCCAGCATGCTTTCACCAGCTGATGAAACCTGCGAACTGTTTTCCCCACATCTAGATAGCAGCCGGTGCAGAGGCTGTGCAGGAGGCTGGGGCCCTGATTCCTTCTCAGCGCCTCTTCGTCATGGTGGAGGAAGCACAGCGTGCCCCCCCCCAGCTGCTCTGTCGCGCACGTACACTCCAGCTGCACGCGGATGTGGAAGTTCCGCTCTGGCGTCTCCCCCGGATTGCAGAGCTCCGGGAGAAAGGCGTGGCCAGACGGGGGGGCCAGGGGCACAAGCAGTGAGTAGATGATGTCTTCTTCATAGGGACTCCAGCCTTCGTGTGCGCAGCCTATGCCAAAGCATGGTCGCAGCACTGGGAAGGAGCCATCTGACGAGACTTGTTCCGCAACAAGGATGAAAGTATTCACAAGGTCCGTCACAAATTCACACTTTGTGAACAGGTTCTGATTAGGCCATTGTATGTGCTCCTCAAAATGCCTTGCCAGGGCATTTGCATATTCACTGACTTCTTCCTCTTCGTTCTGCTCCTCCTGCTCTTCCTCTTCTCCACTGCTGCTGCTGGAGCTGTCCTCCACTGCTGCTGCCCTCCTCATGGCTCTTTTCCTGAGGCACCAGCAGAGCCCAAGAATCAGGAGGAGCAGGATGCCAGCGATCGCCCAGAACTGCCAGTGCTGCAAGGCAGCAAAGAGCAGGGCTCTCCAGGCCACAGGATTCTGCTCCTTGCTCCTCAGCTCCTGGCTCTTCTGCTCCAGCTCCTGGCTCTTCTGCTCCAGCTCCTGGCTCTTCTGCTCCAGCTCCTGCAGCAGCCAAGCCATCTCCCGGCTCAGCTGCTCGGCACGGTGCTGCATGCGGTCACGTGTGTCTTCATCCAGCTCATCACCGACGACACGCACGTTCAGGATGAGCTGCTGCAGAACCCAGAGTAAGAGCTTTGTGACAGCCATGGCCTGCAGAAGAGAGAAAGAATTCAGTGGGGCTGGGATGGGAGGGAGGGAGGGAAGGAGGAAGGGAGTTGGTGGCGGGGGGAGCGGATGCGGGAGCCGCAGGGAGCTAGGGATGGGCAGGAGAGGGAATGAGGCAGCTGCGAGGCAGCAAGGCCTGCGCCCAGGCCCGGTGGCAGCGGCAGCGTGCCCTGCCCAAGGAGC
The DNA here is from genome assembly GCF_963264785.1 of Psittacula echo. Taxonomy (NCBI): domain Eukaryota; kingdom Metazoa; phylum Chordata; class Aves; order Psittaciformes; family Psittacidae; genus Psittacula; species Psittacula echo. The sequence continues at coordinate 79,967,836 of NC_137739.1, forward strand.
TCGCAGCCAGGGTTTCGATGCAGGCTGAGCATCCAGCCCCGGGGACCCACGTTTCTGCCCCGGCCCTTGTCCAGCCCAGCCTCCCCCCTGCGTGCAAACTCACTGCTGCCCCAGGCCGTACTGGGGCGGTGCTGCCTGCTGGCACCCTCATATCCATCCCCCATTGTGACTCATCCCCTCTGATGTCACAGGCGCTGGGGGCGCATCACAGGCCCTCCTGCCCGACAGCCCCAGCCTTCGCCCCCAGCCCGGTTCAGCGACTCACAGCTGCCCTGGTGCTCTGGTTACAGCTTGGCACCAGTCAACTTTGTTCAGACAAGCTTGCATGGTGCTGTGTTTTGTAATAAATGTATTCTGCCTGCCAGTGGAACTCTCATCATCATAGAATATCCCGAGTTAGAAGATGTCTGAGTAGCCTAGCTGTACGCCAAACATCATCTCAACGAGCATGGTTCTCCGAGAGACATCTGTGGTCTGCACTTTGCAAGAGCAGCTGGAGGGCAGCCCATTTGTGCTGCAGCAGTGTAACAGAGGCACCAGCATCCTTCTGTGGCCTTTTCTAGACGCTCTTTGCCACGCGTGTAGTGATGCACGGGGTTGTTGTGACTGAAGTGCAGGACCTGGCACTGATCCCTGTTGAATCTCATATCGCTGGCCTTGACCTGGCGATCCTACCTGTCCGTATTCCTCTGTAGAGCCTTCTGATCCGCCATCAGTAATGCAGTTGGTGTCCTCTGCAAACTAGCCAAGGCTGCAGCTGATCCCCTCGTCCAGCTCATTGATAATGATGTTAACAGAACTGGCCCCAACACTGAGCCTTTAGGAACGCCACTTTTCACAAGCTGCCAACTAGAGTTTTCAAGAGGCTGTGGCTTTCTTGTTCCACTGGACTTTTGAAAGCTTAGGATAAAAAGAGCTCTGTCCTCTCTCTGGTTAGCGCAGAGATAGGAACAGAGTGGCAGGCAATTCTGTAAAACAAGCCCATTGTCTTGGAGCAAAGACTACCCAAGGAGTCTTGCAAGCCCTACTGCAGTACAACTGCTGGGTCTTTGACCTGCACCTGCAGGTAAAATCAGAATACATCAGGCATATGGACACTAATCCTGGCCTAAACAATCCAGAAGAGGGGCAGACTGACTGGTTTTTGGGAAAAGAGAAGGGTAATTAGAGCAAAGGGTGTTTGGAAATTTAGCTTAAGAGGGAAAAGTAAATTGTCGTGCACGTAGTTGGTCTTCTGCCAGTTTGTACACTGAGATATTTTCTCTCTCGTTGCAATAGCACAGATTTGTGTTTCATTAATAAATGAGCTTTATTCTCAAGAAGGGTCCTGTTGTGAGGGAAGGTGTTTAAACTATTTTTGGTTTAGACGTTGCTAGATGCATTACAGTCAGAGACCCTAGTGCAAACAGGATCCTAAGAAGGAGAAAAATGGCCGCTACTGCTGAACCCAGGACACCAGCACAGGTATAACCTGCTGCTGCGCTGGGGAGAACGTCAAGGGGAGAATGCTGCCACTCTTCTGAAGAAGAGGCCTGCTGCGCAGTTTTCCTTGTGCTTGCTGTGTCCTCTTTCTGCCTCTCCCCTCTTTTTCCCTCGGGTACAAGTTTGTCATCTGCTGTCGGCTGTGCAGCCTGCAAACAGAGCTCTGTGCATGAAGACCACTTTCAGTGGCCGTAGGTCAGCATCCTTGTGAGGCAATCTTGCATGTCCATGAACTCCCTCATTGCCTCAGCTTGGGCATCTGGATCCTGCGCCAGGTGCTGGAAGAGGTTGAATGGCTGGGCTCTTTGCAAGGCTGGGGGCAAGGCGATCTCCTGAGGAATCTTCTCATTCCCAAAGAAGAAGTGGTCGAGGCGTTTCTCCTCCACGCAGCGGCACAGGTACCGCATGATGTCATCCAGCCGCAGCAGGAAACGTGTCCTGTGCCAGCCTGACAGGGGCGTGGTGTTGAGGAGGTGCATCACCACTGTCTTCAAGGTATAGCTGGAAAAGCCTGTGCCCACCAGAATGCGGGCGCAGAGCTGCAGGCATCTGAGGTGGAAGCTGCCATCTGGGGCCTGCCTGGCTGTCAGCTCGAAGAACTTTGCCTCTGCCACAGCGCAGCTCAATGTCCAGGTTGTGCTTGGGGTGAAGATAGCCTCACTAGCCTGGCTGCTCATGAAGATGTCCGAGTTGCCTTGCTGCACGCCCAACGTAATTTCAATGGTGATTTCCTCCTCTGCTGTTGCCACCTTGAATTTGCAGGAGCGGCTGCAGGCCAGCATCGTTAAACGCCACCGGTGTGAATGAGGCAAAACCACCCAGCATGCTTTCACCAGCTGATGAAACCTGCGAACTGTTTTCCCCACATCTAGATAGCAGCCGGTGCAGAGGCTGTGCAGGAGGCTGGGGCCCTGATTCCTTCTCAGCGCCTCTTCGTCATGGTGGAGGAAGCACAGCGTGCCCCCCCCCAGCTGCTCTGTCGCGCACGTACACTCCAGCTGCACGCGGATGCGGAAGTTCCGCTCTGGCGTCTCCCCCGGATTGCAGAGCTCTGGGAGAAAGGCGTGGCCAGACGGGGGGGCCAGGGGCACAAGCAGTGAGTAGATGATGTCTTCTTCATAGGGACTCCAGCCTTCGTGTGCGCAGCCTATGCCAAAGCATGGTCGCAGCACTGGGAAGGAGCCATCTGACGAGACTTGTTCCGCAACAAGGATGAAAGTATTCACAAGGTCCGTCACAAATTCACACTTTGTGAACAGGTTCTGATTAGGCCATTGTATGTGCTCCTCAAAATGCCTTGCCAGGGCATTTGCATATTCACTGACTTCTTCCTCTTCGTTCTGCTCCTCCTGCTCTTCCTCTTCTCCACTGCTGCTGCTGGAGCTGTCCTCCACTGCTGCTGCCCTCCTCATGGCTCTTTTCCTGAGGCACCAGCAGAGCCCAAGAATCAGGAGGAGCAGGATGCCAGCGATCGCCCAGAACTGCCAGTGCTGCAAGGCAGCAAAGAGCAGGGCTCTCCAGGCCACAGGATTCTGCTCCTTGCTCCTCAGCTCCTGGCTCTTCTGCTCCAGCTCCTGGCTCTTCTGCTCCAGCTCCTGGCTCTTCTGCTCCAGCTCCTGCAGCAGCCAAGCCATCTCCCGGCTCAGCTGCTCGGCACGGTGCTGCATGCGGTCACGTGTGTCTTCATCCAGCTCATCACCGACGACACGCACGTTCAGGATGAGCTGCTGCAGAACCCAGAGTAAGAGCTTTGTGACAGCCATGGCCTGCAGAAGAGAGAAAGAATTCAGTGGGGCTGGGATGGGAGGGAGGGAGGGAAGGAGGAAGGGAGTTGGTGGCGGGGGGAGCGGATGCGGGAGCCGCAGGGAGCTAGGGATGGGCAGGAGAGGGAATGAGGCAGCTGCGAGGCAGCAAGGCCTGCGCCCAGGCCCGGTGGCAGCGGCAGCGTGCCCTGCCCAAGGAGCTCGCAGCCAGGGTTTCGATGCAGGCTGAGCATCCAGCCCCGGGGACCCACGTTTCTGCCCCGGCCCTTGTCCAGCCCAGCCTCCCCCCTGCGTGCAAACTCACTGCTGCCCCAGGCCGTACTGGGGCGGTGCTGCCTGCTGGCACCCTCATATCCATCCCCCATTGTGACTCATCCCCTCTGATGTCACAGGCGCTGGGGGCGCATCACAGGCCCTCCTGCCCGACAGCCCCAGCCTTCGCCCCCAGCCCGGTTCAGCGACTCACAGCTGCCCTGGTGCTCTGGTTACAGCTTGGCACCAGTCAACTTTGTTCAGACAAGCTTGCATGGTGCTGTGTTTTGTAATAAATGTATTCTGCCTGCCAGTGGAACTCTCATCATCATAGAATATCCCGAGTTAGAAGATGTCTGAGTAGCCTAGCTGTACGCCAAACATCATCTCAACGAGCATGGTTCTCCGAGAGACATCTGTGGTCTGCACTTTGCAAGAGCAGCTGGAGGGCAGCCCATTTGTGCTGCAGCAGTGTAACAGAGGCACCAGCATCCTTCTGTGGCCTTTTCTAGACGCTCTTTGCCACGCGTGTAGTGATGCACGGGGTTGTTGTGACTGAAGTGCAGGACCTGGCACTGATCCCTGTTGAATCTCATATCGCTGGCCTTGACCTGGCGATCCTACCTGTCCGTATTCCTCTGCAGAGCCTTCTGATCCGCCATCAGTAATGCAGTTGGTGTCCTCTGCAAACTAGCCAAGGCTGCAGCTGATCCCCTCGTCCAGCTCATTGATAATGATGTTAACAGAACTGGCCCCAACACTGAGCCTTTAGGAACACCACTTTTCACAAGCTGCCAACTAGAGTTTTCAAGAGGCTGTGGCTTTCTTGTTCCACTGGACTTTTGAAAGCTTAGGATAAAAAGAGCTCTGTCCTCTCTCTGGTTAGCGCAGAGATAGGAACAGAGTGGCAGGCAATTCTGTAAAACAAGCCCATTGTCTTGGAGCAAAGACTACCCAAGGAGTCTTGCAAGCCCTACTGAAGTACAACTGCTGGGTCTTTGACCTGCACCTGCAGGTAAAATCAGAATACATCAGGCATATGGACACTAATCCTGGCCTAAACAATCCAGAAGAGGGGCAGACTGACTGGTTTTTGGGAAAAGAGAAGGGTAATTAGAGCAAAGGGTGTTTGGAAATTTAGCTTAAGAGGGAAAAGTAAATTGTCGTGCACGTAGTTGGTCTTCTGCCAGTTTGTACACTGAGATATTTTCTCTCTCGTTGCAATAGCACAGATTTGTGTTTCATTAATAAATGAGCTTTATTCTCAAGAAGGGTCCTGTTGTGAGGGAAGGTGTTTAAACGATTTTTGGTTTAGACGTTGCTAGATGCATTACAGTCAGAGACCCTAGTGCAAACAGGATCCTAAGAAGGAGAAAAATGGCCGCTACTGCTGAACCCAGGACACCAGCACAGGTATAACCTGCTGCTGCGCTGGGGAGAACGTCAAGGGGAGAATGCTGCCACTCTTCTGAAGAAGAGGCCTGCTGCGCAGTTTTCCTTGTGCTTGCTGTGTCCTCTTTCTGCCTCTCCCCTCTTTTTCCCTCGGGTACAAGTTTGTCATCTGCTGTCGGCTGTGCAGCCTGCAAACAGAGCTCTGTGCATGAAGACCACTTTCAGTGGCCGTAGGTCAGCATCCTTGTGAGGCAATCTTGCATGTCCATGAACTCCCTCATTGCCTCAGCTTGGGCATCTGGATCCTGCGCCAGGTGCTGGAAGAGGTTGAATGGCTGGGCTCTTTGCAAGGCTGGGGGCAAGGCGATCTCCTGAGGAATCTTCTCATTCCCAAAGAAGAAGTGGTCGAGGCGTTTCTCCTCCACGCAGCGGCACAGGTACCGCATGATGTCATCCAGCCGCAGCAGGAAACGTGTCCTGTGCCAGCCTGACAGGGGCGTGGTGTTGAGGAGGTGCATCACCACTGTCTTCAAGGTATAGCTGGAAAAGCCTGTGCCCACCAGAATGCGGGCGCAGAGCTGCAGGCATCTGAGGTGGAAGCTGCCATCTGGGGCCTGCCTGGCTGTCAGCTCGAAGAACTTTGCCTCTGCCACAGCGCAGCTCAATGTCCAGGTTGTGCTTGGGGTGAAGATAGCCTCACTAGCCTGGCTGCTCATGAAGATGTCCGAGTCGCCTTGCTGCACGCCCAACGTAATTTCAATGGTGATTTCCTCCTCTGCTGTTGCCACCTTGAATTTGCAGGAGCGGCTGCAGGCCAGCATCGTTAAACGCCACCGGTGTGAATGAGGCAAAACCACCCAGCATGCTTTCACCAGCTGATGAAACCTGCGAACTGTTTTCCCCACATCTAGATAGCAGCCGGTGCAGAGGCTGTGCAGGAGGCTGGGGCCCTGATTCCTTCTCAGCGCCTCTTCGTCATGGTGGAGGAAGCACAGCGTGCCCCCCCCCAGCTGCTCTGTCGCGCACGTACACTCCAGCTGCACGCGGATGCGGAAGTTCCGCTCTGGCGTCTCTCCCGGATTGCAGAGCTCCGGGAGAAAGGCGTGGCCAGACGGGGGGGCCAGGGGCACAAGCAGTGAGTAGATGATGTCTTCTTCATAGGGACTCCAGCCTTCGTGTGCGCAGCCTATGCCAAAGCATGGTCGCAGCACTGGGAAGGAGCCATCTGACGAGACTTGTTCCGCAACAAGGATGAAAGTATTCACAAGGTCCGTCACAAATTCACACTTTGTGAACAGGTTCTGATTAGGCCATTGTATGTGCTCCTCAAAATGCCTTGCCAGGGCATTTGCATATTCACTGACTTCTTCCTCTTCGTTCTGCTCCTCCTGCTCTTCCTCTTCTCCACTGCTGCTGCTGGAGCTGTCCTCCACTGCTGCTGCCCTCCTCATGGCTCTTTTCCTGAGGCACCAGCAGAGCCCAAGAATCAGGAGGAGCAGGATGCCAGCGATCGCCCAGAACTGCCAGTGCTGCAAGGCAGCAAAGAGCAGGGCTCTCCAGGCCACAGGATTCTGCTCCTTGCTCCTCAGCTCCTGGCTCTTCTGCTCCAGCTCCTGGCTCTTCTGCTCCAGCTCCTGGCTCTTCTGCTCCAGCTCCTGCAGCAGCCAAGCCATCTCCCGGCTCAGCTGCTCGGCACGGTGCTGCATGCGGTCACGTGTGTCTTCATCCAGCTCATCACCGACGACACGCACGTTCAGGATGAGCTGCTGCAGAACCCAGAGTAAGAGCTTTGTGACAGCCATGGCCTGCAGAAGAGAGAAAGAATTCAGTGGGGCTGGGATGGGAGGGAGGGAGGGAAGGAGGAAGGGAGTTGGTGGCGGGGGGAGCGGATGCGGGAGCCGCAGGGAGCTAGGGATGGGCAGGAGAGGGAATGAGGCAGCTGCGAGGCAGCAAGGCCTGCGCCCAGGCCCGGTGGCAGCGGCAGCGTGCCCTGCCCAAGGAGCTCGCAGCCAGGGTTTCGATGCAGGCTGAGCATCCAGCCCCGGGGACCCACGTTTCTGCCCCGGCCCTTGTCCAGCCCAGCCTCCCCCCTGCGTGCAAACTCACTGCTGCCCCAGGCCGTACTGGGGCGGTGCTGCCTGCTGGCACCCTCATATCCATCCCCCATTGTGACTCATCCCCTCTGATGTCACAGGCGCTGGGGGCGCATCACAGGCCCTCCTGCCCGACAGCCCCAGCCTTCGCCCCCAGCCCGGTTCAGCGACTCACAGCTGCCCTGGTGCTCTGGTTACAGCTTGGCACCAGTCAACTTTGTTCAGACAAGCTTGCATGGTGCTGTGTTTTGTAATAAATGTATTCTGCCTGCCAGTGGAACTCTCATCATCATAGAATATCCCGAGTTAGAAGATGTCTGAGTAGCCTAGCTGTACGCCAAACATCATCTCAACGAGCATGGTTCTCCGAGAGACATCTGTGGTCTGCACTTTGCAAGAGCAGCTGGAGGGCAGCCCATTTGTGCTGCAGCAGTGTAACAGAGGCACCAGCATCCTTCTGTGGCCTTTTCTAGACGCTCTTTGCCACGCGTGTAGTGATGCACGGGGTTGTTGTGACTGAAGTGCAGGACCTGGCACTGATCCCTGTTGAATCTCATATCGCTGGCCTTGACCTGGCGATCCTACCTGTCCGTATTCCTCTGCAGAGCCTTCTGATCCGCCATCAGTAATGCAGTTGGTGTCCTCTGCAAACTAGCCAAGGCTGCAGCTGATCCCCTCGTCCAGCTCATTGATAATGATGTTAACAGAACTGGCCCCAACACTGAGCCTTTAGGAACGCCACTTTTCACAAGCTGCCAACTAGAGTTTTCAAGAGGCTGTGGCTTTCTTGTTCCACTGGACTTTTGAAAGCTTAGGATAAAAAGAGCTCTGTCCTCTCTCTGGTTAGCGCAGAGATAGGAACAGAGTGGCAGGCAATTCTGTAAAACAAGCCCATTGTCTTGGAGCAAAGACTACCCAAGGAGTCTTGCAAGCCCTACTGCAGTACAACTGCTGGGTCTTTGACCTGCACCTGCAGGTAAAATCAGAATACATCAGGCATATGGACACTAATCCTGGCCTAAACAATCCAGAAGAGGGGCAGACTGACTGGTTTTTGGGAAAAGAGAAGGGTAATTAGAGCAAAGGGTGTTTGGAAATTTAGCTTAAGAGGGAAAAGTAAATTGTCGTGCACGTAGTTGGTCTTCTGCCAGTTTGTACACTGAGATATTTTCTCTCTCGTTGCAATAGCACAGATTTGTGTTTCATTAATAAATGAGCTTTATTCTCAAGAAGGGTCCTGTTGTGAGGGAAGGTGTTTAAACGATTTTTGGTTTAGACGTTGCTAGATGCATTACAGTCAGAGACCCTAGTGCAAACAGGATCCTAAGAAGGAGAAAAATGGCCGCTACTGCTGAACCCAGGACACCAGCACAGGTATAACCTGCTGCTGCGCTGGGGAGAACGTCAAGGGGAGAATGCTGCCACTCTTCTGAAGAAGAGGCCTGCTGCGCAGTTTTCCTTGTGCTTGCTGTGTCCTCTTTCTGCCTCTCCCCTCTTTTTCCCTCGGGTACAAGTTTGTCATCTGCTGTCGGCTGTGCAGCCTGCAAACAGAGCTCTGTGCATGAAGACCACTTTCAGTGGCCGTAGGTCAGCATCCTTGTGAGGCAATCTTGCATGTCCATGAACTCCCTCATTGCCTCAGCTTGGGCATCTGGATCCTGCGCCAGGTGCTGGAAGAGGTTGAATGGCTGGGCTCTTTGCAAGGCTGGGGGCAAGGCGATCTCCTGAGGAATCTTCTCATTCCCAAAGAAGAAGTGGTCGAGGCGTTTCTCCTCCACGCAGCGGCACAGGTACCGCATGATGTCATCCAGCCGCAGCAGGAAACGTGTCCTGTGCCAGCCTGACAGGGGCGTGGTGTTGAGGAGGTGCATCACCACTGTCTTCAAGGTATAGCTGGAAAAGCCTGTGCCCACCAGAATGCGGGCGCAGAGCTGCAGGCATCTGAGGTGGAAGCTGCCATCTGGGGCCTGCCTGGCTGTCAGCTCGAAGAACTTTGCCTCTGCCACAGCGCAGCTCAATGTCCAGGTTGTGCTTGGGGTGAAGATAGCCTCACTAGCCTGGCTGCTCATGAAGATGTCCGAGTTGCCTTGCTGCACGCCCAACGTAATTTCAATGGTGATTTCCTCCTCTGCTGTTGCCACCTTGAATTTGCAGGAGCGGCTGCAGGCCAGCATCGTTAAACGCCACCGGTGTGAATGAGGCAAAACCACCCAGCATGCTTTCACCAGCTGATGAAACCTGCGAACTGTTTTCCCCACATCTAGATAGCAGCCGGTGCAGAGGCTGTGCAGGAGGCTGGGGCCCTGATTCCTTCTCAGCGCCTCTTCGTCATGGTGGAGGAAGCACAGCGTGCCCCCCCCCAGCTGCTCTGTCGCGCACGTACACTCCAGCTGCACGCGGATGCGGAAGTTCCGCTCTGGTGTCTCCCCCGGATTGCAGAGCTCTGGGAGAAAGGCGTGGCCAGACGGGGGGGCCAGGGGCACAAGCAGTGAGTAGATGATGTCTTCTTCATAGGGACTCCAGCCTTCGTGTGCGCAGCCTATGCCAAAGCATGGTCGCAGCACTGGGAAGGAGCCATCTGACGAGACTTGTTCCGCAACAAGGATGAAAGTATTCACAAGGTCCGTCACAAATTCACACTTTGTGAACAGGTTCTGATTAGGCCATTGTATGTGCTCCTCAAAATGCCTTGCCAGGGCATTTGCATATTCACTGACTTCTTCCTCTTCGTTCTGCTCCTCCTGCTCTTCCTCTTCTCCACTGCTGCTGCTGGAGCTGTCCTCCACTGCTGCTGCCCTCCTCATGGCTCTTTTCCTGAGGCACCAGCAGAGCCCAAGAATCAGGAGGAGCAGGATGCCAGCGATCGCCCAGAACTGCCAGTGCTGCAAGGCAGCAAAGAGCAGGGCTCTCCAGGCCACAGGATTCTGCTCCTTGCTCCTCAGCTCCTGGCTCTTCTGCTCCAGCTCCTGGCTCTTCTGCTCCAGCTCCTGGCTCTTCTGCTCCAGCTCCTGCAGCAGCCAAGCCATCTCCCGGCTCAGCTGCTCGGCACGGTGCTGCATGCGGTCACGTGTGTCTTCATCCAGCTCATCACCGACGACACGCACGTTCAGGATGAGCTGCTGCAGAACCCAGAGTAAGAGCTTTGTGACAGCCATGGCCTGCAGAAGAGAGAAAGAATTCAGTGGGGCTGGGATGGGAGGGAGGGAGGGAAGGAGGAAGGGAGTTGGTGGCGGGGGGAGCGGATGCGGGAGCCGCAGGGAGCTAGGGATGGGCAGGAGAGGGAATGAGGCAGCTGCGAGGCAGCAAGGCCTGCGCCCAGGCCCGGTGGCAGCGGCAGCGTGCCCTGCCCAAGGAGCTCGCAGCCAGGGTTTCGATGCAGGCTGAGCATCCAGCCCCGGGGACCCACGTTTCTGCCCCGGCCCTTGTCCAGCCCAGCCTCCCCCCTGCGTGCAAACTCACTGCTGCCCCAGGCCGTACTGGGGCGGTGCTGCCTGCTGGCACCCTCATATCCATCCCCCATTGTGACTCATCCCCTCTGATGTCACAGGCGCTGGGGGCGCATCACAGGCCCTCCTGCCCGACAGCCCCAGCCTTCGCCCCCAGCCCGGTTCAGCGACTCACAGCTGCCCTGGTGCTCTGGTTACAGCTTGGCACCAGTCAACTTTGTTCAGACAAGCTTGCATGGTGCTGTGTTTTGTAATAAATGTATTCTGCCTGCCAGTGGAACTCTCATCATCATAGAATATCCCGAGTTAGAAGATGTCTGAGTAGCCTAGCTGTACGCCAAACATCATCTCAACGAGCATGGTTCTCCGAGAGACATCTGTGGTCTGCACTTTGCAAGAGCAGCTGGAGGGCAGCCCATTTGTGCTGCAGCAGTGTAACAGAGGCACCAGCATCCTTCTGTGGCCTTTTCTAGACGCTCTTTGCCACGCGTGTAGTGATGCACGGGGTTGTTGTGACTGAAGTGCAGGACCTGGCACTGATCCCTGTTGAATCTCATATCGCTGGCCTTGACCTGGCGATCCTACCTGTCCGTATTCCTCTGCAGAGCCTTCTGATCCGCCATCAGTAATGCAGTTGGTGTCCTCTGCAAACTAGCCAAGGCTGCAGCTGATCCCCTCGTCCAGCTCATTGATAATGATGTTAACAGAACTGGCCCCAACACTGAGCCTTTAGGAACACCACTTTTCACAAGCTGCCAACTAGAGTTTTCAAGAGGCTGTGGCTTTCTTGTTCCACTGGACTTTTGAAAGCTTAGGATAAAAAGAGCTCTGTCCTCTCTCTGGTTAGCGCAGAGATAGGAACAGAGTGGCAGGCAATTCTGTAAAACAAGCCCATTGTCTTGGAGCAAAGACTACCCAAGGAGTCTTGCAAGCCCTACTGAAGTACAACTGCTGGGTCTTTGACCTGCACCTGCAGGTAAAATCAGAATACATCAGGCATATGGACACTAATCCTGGCCTAAACAATCCAGAAGAGGGGCAGACTGACTGGTTTTTGGGAAAAGAGAAGGGTAATTAGAGCAAAGGGTGTTTGGAAATTTAGCTTAAGAGGGAAAAGTAAATTGTCGTGCACGTAGTTGGTCTTCTGCCAGTTTGTACACTGAGATATTTTCTCTCTCGTTGCAATAGCACAGATTTGTGTTTCATTAATAAATGAGCTTTATTCTCAAGAAGGGTCCTGTTGTGAGGGAAGGTGTTTAAACGATTTTTGGTTTAGACGTTGCTAGATGCATTACAGTCAGAGACCCTAGTGCAAACAGGATCCTAAGAAGGAGAAAAATGGCCGCTACTGCTGAACCCAGGACACCAGCACAGGTATAACCTGCTGCTGCGCTGGGGAGAACGTCAAGGGGAGAATGCTGCCACTCTTCTGAAGAAGAGGCCTGCTGCGCAGTTTTCCTTGTGCTTGCTGTGTCCTCTTTCTGCCTCTCCCCTCTTTTTCCCTCGGGTACAAGTTTGTCATCTGCTGTCGGCTGTGCAGCCTGCAAACAGAGCTCTGTGCATGAAGACCACTTTCAGTGGCCGTAGGTCAGCATCCTTGTGAGGCAATCTTGCATGTCCATGAACTCCCTCATTGCCTCAGCTTGGGCATCTGGATCCTGCGCCAGGTGCTGGAAGAGGTTGAATGGCTGGGCTCTTTGCAAGGCTGGGGGCAAGGCGATCTCCTGAGGAATCTTCTCATTCCCAAAGAAGAAGTGGTCGAGGCGTTTCTCCTCCACGCAGCGGCACAGGTACCGCATGATGTCATCCAGCCGCAGCAGGAAACGTGTCCTGTGCCAGCCTGACAGGGGCGTGGTGTTGAGGAGGTGCATCACCACTGTCTTCAAGGTATAGCTGGAAAAGCCTGTGCCCACCAGAATGCGGGCGCAGAGCTGCAGGCATCTGAGGTGGAAGCTGCCATCTGGGGCCTGCCTGGCTGTCAGCTCGAAGAACTTTGCCTCTGCCACAGCGCAGCTCAATGTCCAGGTTGTGCTTGGGGTGAAGATAGCCTCACTAGCCTGGCTGCTCATGAAGATGTCCGAGTCGCCTTGCTGCACGCCCAACGTAATTTCAATGGTGATTTCCTCCTCTGCTGTTGCCACCTTGAATTTGCAGGAGCGGCTGCAGGCCAGCATCGTTAAACGCCACCGGTGTGAATGAGGCAAAACCACCCAGCATGCTTTCACCAGCTGATGAAACCTGCGAACTGTTTTCCCCACATCTAGATAGCAGCCGGTGCAGAGGCTGTGCAGGAGGCTGGGGCCCTGATTCCTTCTCAGCGCCTCTTCGTCATGGTGGAGGAAGCACAGCGTGCCCCCCCCCAGCTGCTCTGTCGCGCACGTACACTCCAGCTGCACGCGGATGCGGAAGTTCCGCTCTGGCGTCTCCCCCGGATTGCAGAGCTCCGGGAGAAAGGCGTGGCCAGACGGGGGGGCCAGGGGCACAAGCAGTGAGTAGATGATGTCTTCTTCATAGGGACTCCAGCCTTCGTGTGCGCAGCCTATGCCAAAGCATGGTCGCAGCACTGGGAAGGAGCCATCTGACGAGACTTGTTCCGCAACAAGGATGAAAGTATTCACAAGGTCCGTCACAAATTCACACTTTGTGAACAGGTTCTGATTAGGCCATTGTATGTGCTCCTCAAAATGCCTTGCCAGGGCATTTGCATATTCACTGACTTCTTCCTCTTCGTTCTGCTCCTCCTGCTCTTCCTCTTCTCCACTGCTGCTGCTGGAGCTGTCCTCCACTGCTGCTGCCCTCCTCATGGCTCTTTTCCTGAGGCACCAGCAGAGCCCAAGAATCAGGAGGAGCAGGATGCCAGCGATCGCCCAGAACTGCCAGTGCTGCAAGGCAGCAAAGAGCAGGGCTCTCCAGGCCACAGGATTCTGCTCCTTGCTCCTCAGCTCCTGGCTCTTCTGCTCCAGCTCCTGGCTCTTCTGCTCCAGCTCCTGGCTCTTCTGCTCCAGCTCCTGCAGCAGCCAAGCCATCTCCCGGCTCAGCTGCTCGGCACGGTGCTGCATGCGGTCACGTGTGTCTTCATCCAGCTCATCACCGACGACACGCACGTTCAGGATGAGCTGCTGCAGAACCCAGAGTAAGAGCTTTGTGACAGCCATGGCCTGCAGAAGAGAGAAAGAATTCAGTGGGGCTGGGATGGGAGGGAGGGAGGGAAGGAGGAAGGGAGTTGGTGGCGGGGGGAGCGGATGCGGGAGCCGCAGGGAGCTAGGGATGGGCAGGAGAGGGAATGAGGCAGCTGCGAGGCAGCAAGGCCTGCGCCCAGGCCCGGTGGCAGCGGCAGCGTGCCCTGCCCAAGGAGCTCGCAGCCAGGGTTTCGATGCAGGCTGAGCATCCAGCCCCGGGGACCCACGTTTCTGCCCCGGCCCTTGTCCAGCCCAGCCTCCCCCCTGCGTGCAAACTCACTGCTGCCCCAGGCCGTACTGGGGCGGTGCTGCCTGCTGGCACCCTCATATCCATCCCCCATTGTGACTCATCCCCTCTGATGTCACAGGCGCTGGGGGCGCATCACAGGCCCTCCTGCCCGACAGCCCCAGCCTTCGCCCCCAGCCCGGTTCAGCGACTCACAGCTGCCCTGGTGCTCTGGTTACAGCTTGGCACCAGTCAACTTTGTTCAGACAAGCTTGCATGGTGCTGTGTTTTGTAATAAATGTATTCTGCCTGCCAGTGGAACTCTCATCATCATAGAATATCCCGAGTTAGAAGATGTCTGAGTAGCCTAGCTGTACGCCAAACATCATCTCAACGAGCATGGTTCTCCGAGAGACATCTGTGGTCTGCACTTTGCAAGAGCAGCTGGAGGGCAGCCCATTTGTGCTGCAGCAGTGTAACAGAGGCACCAGCATCCTTCTGTGGCCTTTTCTAGACGCTCTTTGCCACGCGTGTAGTGATGCACGGGGTTGTTGTGACTGAAGTGCAGGACCTGGCACTGATCCCTGTTGAATCTCATATCGCTGGCCTTGACCTGGCGATCCTACCTGTCCGTATTCCTCTGCAGAGCCTTCTGATCCGCCATCAGTAATGCAGTTGGTGTCCTCTGCAAACTAGCCAAGGCTGCAGCTGATCCCCTCGTCCAGCTCATTGATAATGATGTTAACAGAACTGGCCCCAACACTGAGCCTTTAGGAACACCACTTTTCACAAGCTGCCAACTAGAGTTTTCAAGAGGCTGTGGCTTTCTTGTTCCACTGGACTTTTGAAAGCTTAGGATAAAAAGAGCTCTGTCCTCTCTCTGGTTAGCGCAGAGATAGGAACAGAGTGGCAGGCAATTCTGTAAAACAAGCCCATTGTCTTGGAGCAAAGACTACCCAAGGAGTCTTGCAAGCCCTACTGAAGTACAACTGCTGGGTCTTTGACCTGCACCTGCAGGTAAAATCAGAATACATCAGGCATATGGACACTAATCCTGGCCTAAACAATCCAGAAGAGGGGCAGACTGACTGGTTTTTGGGAAAAGAGAAGGGTAATTAGAGCAAAGGGTGTTTGGAAATTTAGCTTAAGAGGGAAAAGTAAATTGTCGTGCACGTAGTTGGTCTTCTGCCAGTTTGTACACTGAGATATTTTCTCTCTCGTTGCAATAGCACAGATTTGTGTTTCATTAATAAATGAGCTTTATTCTCAAGAAGGGTCCTGTTGTGAGGGAAGGTGTTTAAACGATTTTTGGTTTAGACGTTGCTAGATGCATTACAGTCAGAGACCCTAGTGCAAACAGGATCCTAAGAAGGAGAAAAATGGCCGCTACTGCTGAACCCAGGACACCAGCACAGGTATAACCTGCTGCTGCGCTGGGGAGAACGTCAAGGGGAGAATGCTGCCACTCTTCTGAAGAAGAGGCCTGCTGCGCAGTTTTCCTTGTGCTTGCTGTGTCCTCTTTCTGCCTCTCCCCTCTTTTTCCCTCGGGTACAAGTTTGTCATCTGCTGTCGGCTGTGCAGCCTGCAAACAGAGCTCTGTGCATGAAGACCACTTTCAGTGGCCGTAGGTCAGCATCCTTGTGAGGCAATCTTGCATGTCCATGAACTCCCTCATTGCCTCAGCTTGGGCATCTGGATCCTGCGCCAGGTGCTGGAAGAGGTTGAATGGCTGGGCTCTTTGCAAGGCTGGGGGCAAGGCGATCTCCTGAGGAATCTTCTCATTCCCAAAGAAGAAGTGGTCGAGGCGTTTCTCCTCCATGCAGCGGCACAGGTACCGCATGATGTCATCCAGCTGCAGCAGGAAACGTGTCCTGTGCCAGCCTGACAGGGGCGTGGTGTTGAGGAGGTGCATCACCACTGTCTTCAAGGTATAGCTGGAAAAGCCTGTGCCCACCAGAATGCGGGCGCAGAGCTGCAGGCATCTGAGGTGGAAGCTGCCATCTGGGGCCTGCCTGGCTGTCAGCTCGAAGAACTTTGCCTCTGCCACAGCGCAGCTCAATGTCCAGGTTGTGCTTGGGGTGAAGATAGCCTCACTAGCCTGGCTGCTCATGAAGATGTCCGAGTTGCCTTGCTGCACGCCCAACGTAATTTCAATGGTGATTTCCTCCTCTGCTGTTGCCACCTTGAATTTGCAGGAGCGGCTGCAGGCCAGCATCGTTAAACGCCACCGGTGTGAATGAGGCAAAACCACCCAGCATGCTTTCACCAGCTGATGAAACCTGCGAACTGTTTTCCCCACATCTAGATAGCAGCCGGTGCAGAGGCTGTGCAGGAGGCTGGGGCCCTGATTCCTTCTCAGCGCCTCTTCGTCATGGTGGAGGAAGCACAGCGTGCCCCCCCCCAGCTGCTCTGTCGCGCACGTACACTCCAGCTGCACGCGGATGCGGAAGTTCCGCTCTGGCGTCTCCCCCGGATTGCAGAGCTCTGGGAGAAAGGCGTGGCCAGACGGGGGGGCCAGGGGCACAAGCAGTGAGTAGATGATGTCTTCTTCATAGGGACTCCAGCCTTCGTGTGCGCAGCCTATGCCAAAGCATGGTCGCAGCACTGGGAAGGAGCCATCTGACGAGACTTGTTCCGCAACAAGGATGAAAGTATTCACAAGGTCCGTCACAAATTCACACTTTGTGAACAGGTTCTGATTAGGCCATTGTATGTGCTCCTCAAAATGCCTTGCCAGGGCATTTGCATATTCACTGACTTCTTCCTCTTCGTTCTGCTCCTCCTGCTCTTCCTCTTCTCCACTGCTGCTGCTGGAGCTGTCCTCCACTGCTGCTGCCCTCCTCATGGCTCTTTTCCTGAGGCACCAGCAGAGCCCAAGAATCAGGAGGAGCAGGATGCCAGCGATCGCCCAGAACTGCCAGTGCTGCAAGGCAGCAAAGAGCAGGGCTCTCCAGGCCACAGGATTCTGCTCCTTGCTCCTCAGCTCCTGGCTCTTCTGCTCCAGCTCCTGGCTCTTCTGCTCCAGCTCCTGGCTCTTCTGCTCCAGCTCCTGCAGCAGCCAAGCCATCTCCCGGCTCAGCTGCTCGGCACAGTGCTGCATGCGGTCACGTGTGTCTTCATCCAGCTCATCACCGACGACACGCACGTTCAGGATGAGCTGCTGCAGAACCCAGAGTAAGAGCTTTGTGACAGCCATGGCCTGCAGAAGAGAGAAAGAATTCAGTGGGGCTGGGATGGGAGGGAGGGAGGGAAGGAGGAAGGGAGTTGGTGGCGGGGGGAGCGGATGCGGGAGCCGCAGGGAGCTAGGGATGGGCAGGAGAGGGAATGAGGCAGCTGCGAGGCAGCAAGGCCTGCGCCCAGGCCCGGTGGCAGCGGCAGCGTGCCCTGCCCAAGGAGCTCGCAGCCAGGGTTTCGATGCAGGCTGAGCATCCAGCCCCGGGGACCCACGTTTCTGCCCCGGCCCTTGTCCAGCCCAGCCTCCCCCCTGCGTGCAAACTCACTGCTGCCCCAGGCCGTACTGGGGCGGTGCTGCCTGCTGGCACCCTCATATCCATCCCCCATTGTGACTCATCCCCTCTGATGTCACAGGCGCTGGGGGCGCATCACAGGCCCTCCTGCCCGACAGCCCCAGCCTTCGCCCCCAGCCCGGTTCAGCGACTCACAGCTGCCCTGGTGCTCTGGTTACAGCTTGGCACCAGTCAACTTTGTTCAGACAAGCTTGCATGGTGCTGTGTTTTGTAATAAATGTATTCTGCCTGCCAGTGGAACTCTCATCATCATAGAATATCCCGAGTTAGAAGATGTCTGAGTAGCCTAGCTGTACGCCAAACATCATCTCAACGAGCATGGTTCTCCGAGAGACATCTGTGGTCTGCACTTTGCAAGAGCAGCTGGAGGGCAGCCCATTTGTGCTGCAGCAGTGTAACAGAGGCACCAGCATCCTTCTGTGGCCTTTTCTAGACGCTCTTTGCCACGCGTGTAGTGATGCACGGGGTTGTTGTGACTGAAGTGCAGGACCTGGCACTGATCCCTGTTGAATCTCATATCGCTGGCCTTGACCTGGCGATCCTACCTGTCCGTATTCCTCTGCAGAGCCTTCTGATCCGCCATCAGTAATGCAGTTGGTGTCCTCTGCAAACTAGCCAAGGCTGCAGCTGATCCCCTCGTCCAGCTCATTGATAATGATGTTAACAGAACTGGCCCCAACACTGAGCCTTTAGGAACACCACTTTTCACAAGCTGCCAACTAGAGTTTTCAAGAGGCTGTGGCTTTCTTGTTCCACTGGACTTTTGAAAGCTTAGGATAAAAAGAGCTCTGTCCTCTCTCTGGTTAGCGCAGAGATAGGAACAGAGTGGCAGGCAATTCTGTAAAACAAGCCCATTGTCTTGGAGCAAAGACTACCCAAGGAGTCTTGCAAGCCCTACTGCAGTACAACTGCTGGGTCTTTGACCTGCACCTGCAGGTAAAATCAGAATACATCAGGCATATGGACACTAATCCTGGCCTAAACAATCCAGAAGAGGGGCAGACTGACTGGTTTTTGGGAAAAGAGAAGGGTAATTAGAGCAAAGGGTGTTTGGAAATTTAGCTTAAGAGGGAAAAGTAAATTGTCGTGCACGTAGTTGGTCTTCTGCCAGTTTGTACACTGAGATATTTTCTCTCTCGTTGCAATAGCACAGATTTGTGTTTCATTAATAAATGAGCTTTATTCTCAAGAAGGGTCCTGTTGTGAGGGAAGGTGTTTAAACTATTTTTGGTTTAGACGTTGCTAGATGCATTACAGTCAGAGACCCTAGTGCAAACAGGATCCTAAGAAGGAGAAAAATGGCCGCTACTGCTGAACCCAGGACACCAGCACAGGTATAACCTGCTGCTGCGCTGGGGAGAACGTCAAGGGGAGAATGCTGCCACTCTTCTGAAGAAGAGGCCTGCTGCGCAGTTTTCCTTGTGCTTGCTGTGTCCTCTTTCTGCCTCTCCCCTCTTTTTCCCTCGGGTACAAGTTTGTCATCTGCTGTCGGCTGTGCAGCCTGCAAACAGAGCTCTGTGCATGAAGACCACTTTCAGTGGCCGTAGGTCAGCATCCTTGTGAGGCAATCTTGCATGTCCATGAACTCCCTCATTGCCTCAGCTTGGGCATCTGGATCCTGCGCCAGGTGCTGGAAGAGGTTGAATGGCTGGGCTCTTTGCAAGGCTGGGGGCAAGGCGATCTCCTGAGGAATCTTCTCATTCCCAAAGAAGAAGTGGTCGAGGCGTTTCTCCTCCACGCAGCGGCACAGGTACCGCATGATGTCATCCAGCCGCAGCAGGAAACGTGTCCTGTGCCAGCCTGACAGGGGCGTGGTGTTGAGGAGGTGCATCACCACTGTCTTCAAGGTATAGCTGGAAAAGCCTGTGCCCACCAGAACGCGGGCGCAGAGCTGCAGGCATCTGAGGTGGAAGCTGCCATCTGGGGCCTGCCTGGCTGTCAGCTCGAAGAACTTTGCCTCTGCCACAGCGCAGCTCAATGTCCAGGTTGTGCTTGGGGTGAAGATAGCCTCACTAGCCTGGCTGCTCATGAAGATGTCCGAGTCGCCTTGCTGCACGCCCAACGTAATTTCAATGGTGATTTCCTCCTCTGCTGTTGCCACCTTGAATTTGCAGGAGCGGCTGCAGGCCAGCATCGTTAAACGCCACCGGTGTGAATGAGGCAAAACCACCCAGCATGCTTTCACCAGCTGATGAAACCTGCGAACTGTTTTCCCCACATCTAGATAGCAGCCGGTGCAGAGGCTGTGCAGGAGGCTGGGGCCCTGATTCCTTCTCAGCGCCTCTTCGTCATGGTGGAGGAAGCACAGCGTGCCCCCCCCCAGCTGCTCTGTCGCGCACGTACACTCCAGCTGCACGCGGATGCGGAAGTTCCGCTCTGGCGTCTCCCCCGGATTGCAGAGCTCCGGGAGAAAGGCGTGGCCAGACGGGGGGGCCAGGGGCACAAGCAGTGAGTAGATGATGTCTTCTTCATAGGGACTCCAGCCTTCGTGTGCGCAGCCTATGCCAAAGCATGGTCGCAGCACTGGGAAGGAGCCATCTGACGAGACTTGTTCCGCAACAAGGATGAAAGTATTCACAAGGTCCGTCACAAATTCACACTTTGTGAACAGGTTCTGATTAGGCCATTGTATGTGCTCCTCAAAATGCCTTGCCAGGGCATTTGCATATTCACTGACTTCTTCCTCTTCGTTCTGCTCCTCCTGCTCTTCCTCTTCTCCACTGCTGCTGCTGGAGCTGTCCTCCACTGCTGCTGCCCTCCTCATGGCTCTTTTCCTGAGGCACCAGCAGAGCCCAAGAATCAGGAGGAGCAGGATGCCAGCGATCGCCCAGAACTGCCAGTGCTGCAAGGCAGCAAAGAGCAGGGCTCTCCAGGCCACAGGATTCTGCTCCTTGCTCCTCAGCTCCTGGCTCTTCTGCTCCAGCTCCTGGCTCTTCTGCTCCAGCTCCTGGCTCTTCTGCTCCAGCTCCTGCAGCAGCCAAGCCATCTCCCGGCTCAGCTGCTCGGCACGGTGCTGCATGCGGTCACGTGTGTCTTCATCCAGCTCATCACCGACGACACGCACGTTCAGGATGAGCTGCTGCAGAACCCAGAGTAAGAGCTTTGTGACAGCCATGGCCTGCAGAAGAGAGAAAGAATTCAGTGGGGCTGGGATGGGAGGGAGGGAGGGAAGGAGGAAGGGAGTTGGTGGCGGGGGGAGCGGATGCGGGAGCCGCAGGGAGCTAGGGATGGGCAGGAGAGGGAATGAGGCAGCTGCGAGGCAGCAAGGCCTGCGCCCAGGCCCGGTGGCAGCGGCAGCGTGCCCTGCCCAAGGAGCTCGCAGCCAGGGTTTCGATGCAGGCTGAGCATCCAGCCCCGGGGACCCACGTTTCTGCCCCGGCCCTTGTCCAGCCCAGCCTCCCCCCTGCGTGCAAACTCACTGCTGCCCCAGGCCGTACTGGGGCGGTGCTGCCTGCTGGCACCCTCATATCCATCCCCCATTGTGACTCATCCCCTCTGATGTCACAGGCGCTGGGGGCGCATCACAGGCCCTCCTGCCCGACAGCCCCAGCCTTTGCCCCCAGCCCGGTTCAGCGACTCACAGCTGCCCTGGTGCTCTGGTTACAGCTTGGCACCAGTCAACTTTGTTCAGACAAGCTTGCATGGTGCTGTGTTTTGTAATAAATGTATTCTGCCTGCCAGTGGAACTCTCATCATCATAGAATATCCCGAGTTAGAAGATGTCTGAGTAGCCTAGCTGTACGCCAAACATCATCTCAACGAGCATGGTTCTCCGAGAGACATCTGTGGTCTGCACTTTGCAAGAGCAGCTGGAGGGCAGCCCATTTGTGCTGCAGCAGTGTAACAGAGGCACCAGCATCCTTCTGTGGCCTTTTCTAGACGCTCTTTGCCACGCGTGTAGTGATGCACGGGGTTGTTGTGACTGAAGTGCAGGACCTGGCACTGATCCCTGTTGAATCTCATATCGCTGGCCTTGACCTGGCGATCCTACCTGTCCGTATTCCTCTGCAGAGCCTTCTGATCCGCCATCAGTAATGCAGTTGGTGTCCTCTGCAAACTAGCCAAGGCTGCAGCTGATCCCCTCGTCCAGCTCATTGATAATGATGTTAACAGAACTGGCCCCAACACTGAGCCTTTAGGAACACCACTTTTCACAAGCTGCCAACTAGAGTTTTCAAGAGGCTGTGGCTTTCTTGTTCCACTGGACTTTTGAAAGCTTAGGATAAAAAGAGCTCTGTCCTCTCTCTGGTTAGCGCAGAGATAGGAACAGAGTGGCAGGCAATTCTGTAAAACAAGCCCATTGTCTTGGAGCAAAGACTACCCAAGGAGTCTTGCAAGCCCTACTGCAGTACAACTGCTGGGTCTTTGACCTGCACCTGCAGGTAAAAGCAGAATACATCAGGCATATGGACACTAATCCTGGCCTAAACAATCCAGAAGAGGGGCAGACTGACTGGTTTTTGGGAAAAGAGAAGGGTAATTAGAGCAAAGGGTGTTTGGAAATTTAGCTTAAGAGGGAAAAGTAAATTGTCGTGCACGTAGTTGGTCTTCTGCCAGTTTGTACACTGAGATATTTTCTCTCTCGTTGCAATAGCACAGATTTGTGTTTCATTAATAAATGAGCTTTATTCTCAAGAAGGGTCCTGTTGTGAGGGAAGGTGTTTAAACGATTTTTGGTTTAGACGTTGCTAGATGCATTACAGTCAGAGACCCTAGTGCAAACAGGATCCTAAGAAGGAGAAAAATGGCCGCTACTGCTGAACCCAGGACACCAGCACAGGTATAACCTGCTGCTGCGCTGGGGAGAACGTCAAGGGGAGAATGCTGCCACTCTTCTGAAGAAGAGGCCTGCTGCGCAGTTTTCCTTGTGCTTGCTGTGTCCTCTTTCTGCCTCTCCCCTCTTTTTCCCTCAGGTACAAGTTTGTCATCTGCTGTCGGCTGTGCAGCCTGCAAACAGAGCTCTGTGCATGAAGACCACTTTCAGTGGCCGTAGGTCAGCATCCTTGTGAGGCAATCTTGCATGTCCATGAACTCCCTCATTGCCTCAGCTTGGGCATCTGGATCCTGCGCCAGGTGCTGGAAGAGGTTGAATGGCTGGGCTCTTTGCAAGGCTGGGGGCAAGGCGATCTCCTGAGGAATCTTCTCATTCCCAAAGAAGAAGTGGTCGAGGCGTTTCTCCTCCACGCAGCGGCACAGGTACCGCATGATGTCATCCAGCCGCAGCAGGAAACGTGTCCTGTGCCAGCCTGACAGGGGCGTGGTGTTGAGGAGGTGCATCACCACTGTCTTCAAGGTATAGCTGGAAAAGCCTGTGCCCACCAGAACGCGGGCGCAGAGCTGCAGGCATCTGAGGTGGAAGCTGCCATCTGGGGCCTGCCTGGCTGTCAGCTCGAAGAACTTTGCCTCTGCCACAGCGCAGCTCAATGTCCAGGTTGTGCTTGGGGTGAAGATAGCCTCACTAGCCTGGCTGCTCATGAAGATGTCCGAGTCGCCTTGCTGCACGCCCAACGTAATTTCAATGGTGATTTCCTCCTCTGCTGTTGCCACCTTGAATTTGCAGGAGCGGCTGCAGGCCAGCATCGTTAAACGCCACCGGTGTGAATGAGGCAAAACCACCCAGCATGCTTTCACCAGCTGATGAAACCTGCGAACTGTTTTCCCCACATCTAGATAGCAGCCGGTGCAGAGGCTGTGCAGGAGGCTGGGGCCCTGATTCCTTCTCAGCGCCTCTTCGTCATGGTGGAGGAAGCACAGCGTGCCCCCCCCCAGCTGCTCTGTCGCGCACGTACACTCCAGCTGCACGCGGATGCGGAAGTTCCGCTCTGGCGTCTCCCCCGGATTGCAGAGCTCCGGGAGAAAGGCGTGGCCAGACGGGGGGGCCAGGGGCACAAGCAGTGAGTAGATGATGTCTTCTTCATAGGGACTCCAGCCTTCGTGTGCGCAGCCTATGCCAAAGCATGGTCGCAGCACTGGGAAGGAGCCATCTGACGAGACTTGTTCCGCAACAAGGATGAAAGTATTCACAAGGTCCGTCACAAATTCACACTTTGTGAACAGGTTCTGATTAGGCCATTGTATGTGCTCCTCAAAATGCCTTGCCAGGGCATTTGCATATTCACTGACTTCTTCCTCTTCGTTCTGCTCCTCCTGCTCTTCCTCTTCTCCACTGCTGCTGCTGGAGCTGTCCTCCACTGCTGCTGCCCTCCTCATGGCTCTTTTCCGGAGGCACCAGCAGAGCCCAAGAATCAGGAGGAGCAGGATGCCAGCGATCGCCCAGAACTGCCAGTGCTGCAAGGCAGCAAAGAGCAGGGCTCTCCAGGCCACAGGATTCTGCTCCTTGCTCCTCAGCTCCTGGCTCTTCTGCTCCAGCTCCTGGCTCTTCTGCTCCAGCTCCTGGCTCTTCTGCTCCAGCTCCTGCAGCAGCCAAGCCATCTCCCGGCTCAGCTGCTCGGCACGGTGCTGCATGCGGTCACGTGTGTCTTCATCCAGCTCATCACCGACGACACGCACGTTCAGGATGAGCTGCTGCAGAACCCAGAGTAAGAGCTTTGTGACAGCCATGGCCTGCAGAAGAGAGAAAGAATTCAGTGGGGCTGGGATGGGAGGGAGGGAGGGAAGGAGGAAGGGAGTTGGTGGCGGGGGGAGCGGATGCGGGAGCCGCAGGGAGCTAGGGATGGGCAGGAGAGGGAATGAGGCAGCTGCGAGGCAGCAAGGCCTGCGCCCAGGCCCGGTGGCAGCGGCAGCGTGCCCTGCCCAAGGAGCTCGCAGCCAGGGTTTCGATGCAGGCTGAGCATCCAGCCCCGGGGACCCACGTTTCTGCCCCGGCCCTTGTCCAGCCCAGCCTCCCCCCTGCGTGCAAACTCACTGCTGCCCCAGGCCGTACTGGGGCGGTGCTGCCTGCTGGCACCCTCATATCCATCCCCCATTGTGACTCATCCCCTCTGATGTCACAGGCGCTGGGGGCGCATCACAGGCCCTCCTGCCCGACAGCCCCAGCCTTTGCCCCCAGCCCGGTTCAGCGACTCACAGCTGCCCTGGTGCTCTGGTTACAGCTTGGCACCAGTCAACTTTGTTCAGACAAGCTTGCATGGTGCTGTGTTTTGTAATAAATGTATTCTGCCTGCCAGTGGAACTCTCATCATCATAGAATATCCCGAGTTAGAAGATGTCTGAGTAGCCTAGCTGTACGCCAAACATCATCTCAACGAGCATGGTTCTCCGAGAGACATCTGTGGTCTGCACTTTGCAAGAGCAGCTGGAGGGCAGCCCATTTGTGCTGCAGCAGTGTAACAGAGGCACCAGCATCCTTCTGTGGCCTTTTCTAGACGCTCTTTGCCACGCGTGTAGTGATGCACGGGGTTGTTGTGACTGAAGTGCAGGACCTGGCACTGATCCCTGTTGAATCTCATATCGCTGGCCTTGACCTGGCGATCCTACCTGTCCGTATTCCTCTGCAGAGCCTTCTGATCCGCCATCAATAATGCAGTTGGTGTCCTCTGCAAACTAGCCAAGGCTGCAGCTGATCCCCTCGTCCAGCTCATTGATAATGATGTTAACAGAACTGGCCCCAACACTGAGCCTTTAGGAACACCACTTTTCACAAGCTGCCAACTAGAGTTTTCAAGAGGCTGTGGCTTTCTTGTTCCACTGGACTTTTGAAAGCTTAGGATAAAAAGAGCTCTGTCCTCTCTCTGGTTAGCGCAGAGATAGGAACAGAGTGGCAGGCAATTCTGTAAAACAAGCCCATTGTCTTGGAGCAAAGACTACCCAAGGAGTCTTGCAAGCCCTACTGCAGTACAACTGCTGGGTCTTTGACCTGCACCTGCAGGTAAAATCAGAATACATCAGGCATATGGACACTAATCCTGGCCTAAACAATCCAGAAGAGGGGCAGACTGACTGGTTTTTGGGAAAAGAGAAGGGTAATTAGAGCAAAGGGTGTTTGGAAATTTAGCTTAAGAGGGAAAAGTAAATTGTCGTGCACGTAGTTGGTCTTCTGCCAGTTTGTACACTGAGATATTTTCTCTCTCGTTGCAATAGCACAGATTTGTGTTTCATTAATAAATGAGCTTTATTCTCAAGAAGGGTCCTGTTGTGAGGGAAGGTGTTTAAACGATTTTTGGTTTAGACGTTGCTAGATGCATTACAGTCAGAGACCCTAGTGCAAACAGGATCCTAAGAAGGAGAAAAATGGCCGCTACTGCTGAACCCAGGACACCAGCACAGGTATAACCTGCTGCTGCGCTGGGGAGAACGTCAAGGGGAGAATGCTGCCACTCTTCTGAAGAAGAGGCCTGCTGCGCAGTTTTCCTTGTGCTTGCTGTGTCCTCTTTCTGCCTCTCCCCTCTTTTTCCCTCGGGTACAAGTTTGTCATCTGCTGTCGGCTGTGCAGCCTGCAAACAGAGCTCTGTGCATGAAGACCACTTTCAGTGGCCGTAGGTCAGCATCCTTGTGAGGCAATCTTGCATGTCCATGAACTCCCTCATTGCCTCAGCTTGGGCATCTGGATCCTGTGCCAGGTGCTGGAAGAGGTTGAATGGCTGGGCTCTTTGCAAGGCTGGGGGCAAGGCGATCTCCTGAGGAATCTTCTCATTCCCAAAGAAGAAGTGGTCGAGGCGTTTCTCCTCCACGCAGCGGCACAGGTACCGCATGATGTCATCCAGCCGCAGCAGGAAACGTGTCCTGTGCCAGCCTGACAGGGGCGTGGTGTTGAGGAGGTGCATCACCACTGTCTTCAAGGTATAGCTGGAAAAGCCTGTGCCCACCAGAATGCGGGCGCAGAGCTGCAGGCATCTGAGGTGGAAGCTGCCATCTGGGGCCTGCCTGGCTGTCAGCTCGAAGAACTTTGCCTCTGCCACAGCGCAGCTCAATGTCCAGGTTGTGCTTGGGGTGAAGATAGCCTCACTAGCCTGGCTGCTCATGAAGATGTCCGAGTCGCCTTGCTGCACGCCCAACGTAATTTCAATGGTGATTTCCTCCTCTGCTGTTGCCACCTTGAATTTGCAGGAGCGGCTGCAGGCCAGCATCGTTAAACGCCACCGGTGTGAATGAGGCAAAACCACCCAGCATGCTTTCACCAGCTGATGAAACCTGCGAACTGTTTTCCCCACATCTAGATAGCAGCCGGTGCAGAGGCTGTGCAGGAGGCTGGGGCCCTGATTCCTTCTCAGCGCCTCTTCGTCATGGTGGAGGAAGCACAGCGTGCCCCCCCCCAGCTGCTCTGTCGCGCACGTACACTCCAGCTGCACGCGGATGCGGAAGTTCCGCTCTGGCGTCTCCCCCGGATTGCAGAGCTCCGGGAGAAAGGCGTGGCCAGACGGGGGGGCCAGGGGCACAAGCAGTGAGTAGATGATGTCTTCTTCATAGGGACTCCAGCCTTCGTGTGCGCAGCCTATGCCAAAGCATGGTCGCAGCACTGGGAAGGAGCCATCTGACGAGACTTGTTCCGCAACAAGGATGAAAGTATTCACAAGGTCCGTCACAAATTCACACTTTGTGAACAGGTTCTGATTAGGCCATTGTATGTGCTCCTCAAAATGCCTTGCCAGGGCATTTGCATATTCACTGACTTCTTCCTCTTCGTTCTGCTCCTCCTGCTCTTCCTCTTCTCCACTGCTGCTGCTGGAGCTGTCCTCCACTGCTGCTGCCCTCCTCATGGCTCTTTTCCTGAGGCACCGGCAGAGCCCAAGAATCAGGAGGAGCAGGATGCCAGCGATCGCCCAGAACTGCCAGTGCTGCAAGGCAGCAAAGAGCAGGGCTCTCCAGGCCACAGGATTCTGCTCCTTGCTCCTCAGCTCCTGGCTCTTCTGCTCCAGCTCCTGGCTCTTCTGCTCCAGCTCCTGGCTCTTCTGCTCCAGCTCCTGCAGCAGCCAAGCCATCTCCCGGCTCAGCTGCTCGGCACGGTGCTGCATGCGGTCACGTGTGTCTTCATCCAGCTCATCACCGACGACACGCACGTTCAGGATGAGCTGCTGCAGAACCCAGAGTAAGAGCTTTGTGACAGCCATGGCCTGCAGAAGAGAGAAAGAATTCAGTGGGGCTGGGATGGGAGGGAGGGAGGGAAGGAGGAAGGGAGTTGGTGGCGGGGGGAGCGGATGCGGGAGCCGCAGGGAGCTAGGGATGGGCAGGAGAGGGAATGAGGCAGCTGCGAGGCAGCAAGGCCTGCGCCCAGGCCCGGTGGCAGCGGCAGCGTGCCCTGCCCAAGGAGCTCGCAGCCAGGGTTTCGATGCAGGCTGAGCATCCAGCCCCGGGGACCCACGTTTCTGCCCCGGCCCTTGTCCAGCCCAGCCTCCCCCCTGCGTGCAAACTCACTGCTGCCCCAGGCCGTACTGGGGCGGTGCTGCCTGCTGGCACCCTCATATCCATCCCCCATTGTGACTCATCCCCTCTGATGTCACAGGCGCTGGGGGCGCATCACAGGCCCTCCTGCCCGACAGCCCCAGCCTTCGCCCCCAGCCCGGTTCAGCGACTCACAGCTGCCCTGGTGCTCTGGTTACAGCTTGGCACCAGTCAACTTTGTTCAGACAAGCTTGCATGGTGCTGTGTTTTGTAATAAATGTATTCTGCCTGCCAGTGGAACTCTCATCATCATAGAATATCCCGAGTTAGAAGATGTCTGAGTAGCCTAGCTGTACGCCAAACATCATCTCAACGAGCATGGTTCTCCGAGAGACATCTGTGGTCTGCACTTTGCAAGAGCAGCTGGAGGGCAGCCCATTTGTGCTGCAGCAGTGTAACAGAGGCACCAGCATCCTTCTGTGGCCTTTTCTAGACGCTCTTTGCCACGCGTGTAGTGATGCACGGGGTTGTTGTGACTGAAGTGCAGGACCTGGCACTGATCCCTGTTGAATCTCATATCGCTGGCCTTGACCTGGCGATCCTACCTGTCCGTATTCCTCTGCAGAGCCTTCTGATCCGCCATCAGTAATGCAGTTGGTGTCCTCTGCAAACTAGCCAAGGCTGCAGCTGATCCCCTCGTCCAGCTCATTGATAATGATGTTAACAGAACTGGCCCCAACACTGAGCCTTTAGGAACACCACTTTTCACAAGCTGCCAACTAGAGTTTTCAAGAGGCTGTGGCTTTCTTGTTCCACTGGACTTTTGAAAGCTTAGGATAAAAAGAGCTCTGTCCTCTCTCTGGTTAGCGCAGAGATAGGAACAGAGTGGCAGGCAATTCTGTAAAACAAGCCCATTGTCTTGGAGCAAAGACTACCCAAGGAGTCTTGCAAGCCCTACTGCAGTACAACTGCTGGGTCTTTGACCTGCACCTGCAGGTAAAATCAGAATACATCAGGCATATGGACACTAATCCTGGCCTAAACAATCCAGAAGAGGGGCAGACTGACTGGTTTTTTGGGAAAAGAGAAGGGTAATTAGAGCAAAGGGTGTTTGGAAATTTAGCTTAAGAGGGAAAAGTAAATTGTCGTGCACGTAGTTGGTCTTCTGCCAGTTTGTACACTGAGATATTTTCTCTCTCGTTGCAATAGCACAGATTTGTGTTTCATTAATAAATGAGCTTTATTCTCAAGAAGGGTCCTGTTGTGAGGGAAGGTGTTTAAACTATTTTTGGTTTAGACGTTGCTAGATGCATTACAGTCAGAGACCCTAGTGCAAACAGGATCCTAAGAAGGAGAAAAATGGCCGCTACTGCTGAACCCAGGACACCAGCACAGGTATAACCTGCTGCTGCGCTGGGGAGAACGTCAAGGGGAGAATGCTGCCACTCTTCTGAAGAAGAGGCCTGCTGCGCAGTTTTCCTTGTGCTTGCTGTGTCCTCTTTCTGCCTCTCCCCTCTTTTTCCCTCGGGTACAAGTTTGTCATCTGCTGTCGGCTGTGCAGCCTGCAAACAGAGCTCTGTGCATGAAGACCACTTTCAGTGGCCGTAGGTCAGCATCCTTGTGAGGCAATCTTGCATGTCCATGAACTCCCTCATTGCCTCAGCTTGGGCATCTGGATCCTGCGCCAGGTGCTGGAAGAGGTTGAATGGCTGGGCTCTTTGCAAGG
This sequence comes from Psittacula echo, assembly GCF_963264785.1. Taxonomy (NCBI): domain Eukaryota; kingdom Metazoa; phylum Chordata; class Aves; order Psittaciformes; family Psittacidae; genus Psittacula; species Psittacula echo. The sequence goes on from NC_137739.1 coordinate 79,997,200, forward strand.
CTGGGGGCAAGGCGATCTCCTGAGGAATCTTCTCATTCCCAAAGAAGAAGTGGTCGAGGCGTTTCTCCTCCACGCAGCGGCACAGGTACCGCATGATGTCATCCAGCCGCAGCAGGAAACGTGTCCTGTGCCAGCCTGACAGGGGCGTGGTGTTGAGGAGGTGCATCACCACTGTCTTCAAGGTATAGCTGGAAAAGCCTGTGCCCACCAGAACGCGGGCGCAGAGCTGCAGGCATCTGAGGTGGAAGCTGCCATCTGGGGCCTGCCTGGCTGTCAGCTCGAAGAACTTTGCCTCTGCCACAGCGCAGCTCAATGTCCAGGTTGTGCTTGGGGTGAAGATAGCCTCACTAGCCTGGCTGCTCATGAAGATGTCCGAGTCGCCTTGCTGCACGCCCAACGTAATTTCAATGGTGATTTCCTCCTCTGCTGTTGCCACCTTGAATTTGCAGGAGCGGCTGCAGGCCAGCATCGTTAAACGCCACCGGTGTGAATGAGGCAAAACCACCCAGCATGCTTTCACCAGCTGATGAAACCTGCGAACTGTTTTCCCCACATCTAGATAGCAGCCGGTGCAGAGGCTGTGCAGGAGGCTGGGGCCCTGATTCCTTCTCAGCGCCTCTTCGTCATGGTGGAGGAAGCACAGCGTGCCCCCCCCCAGCTGCTCTGTCGCGCACGTACACTCCAGCTGCACGCGGATGCGGAAGTTCCGCTCTGGCGTCTCCCCCGGATTGCAGAGCTCCGGGAGAAAGGCGTGGCCAGACGGGGGGGCCAGGGGCACAAGCAGTGAGTAGATGATGTCTTCTTCATAGGGACTCCAGCCTTCGTGTGCGCAGCCTATGCCAAAGCATGGTCGCAGCACTGGGAAGGAGCCATCTGACGAGACTTGTTCCGCAACAAGGATGAAAGTATTCACAAGGTCCGTCACAAATTCACACTTTGTGAACAGGTTCTGATTAGGCCATTGTATGTGCTCCTCAAAATGCCTTGCCAGGGCATTTGCATATTCACTGACTTCTTCCTCTTCGTTCTGCTCCTCCTGCTCTTCCTCTTCTCCACTGCTGCTGCTGGAGCTGTCCTCCACTGCTGCTGCCCTCCTCATGGCTCTTTTCCTGAGGCACCAGCAGAGCCCAAGAATCAGGAGGAGCAGGATGCCAGCGATCGCCCAGAACTGCCAGTGCTGCAAGGCAGCAAAGAGCAGGGCTCTCCAGGCCACAGGATTCTGCTCCTTGCTCCTCAGCTCCTGGCTCTTCTGCTCCAGCTCCTGGCTCTTCTGCTCCAGCTCCTGGCTCTTCTGCTCCAGCTCCTGCAGCAGCCAAGCCATCTCCCGGCTCAGCTGCTCGGCACGGTGCTGCATGCGGTCACGTGTGTCTTCATCCAGCTCATCACCGACGACACGCACGTTCAGGATGAGCTGCTGCAGAACCCAGAGTAAGAGCTTTGTGACAGCCATGGCCTGCAGAAGAGAGAAAGAATTCAGTGGGGCTGGGATGGGAGGGAGGGAGGGAAGGAGGAAGGGAGTTGGTGGCGGGGGGAGCGGATGCGGGAGCCGCAGGGAGCTAGGGATGGGCAGGAGAGGGAATGAGGCAGCTGCGAGGCAGCAAGGCCTGCGCCCAGGCCCGGTGGCAGCGGCAGCGTGCCCTGCCCAAGGAGCTCGCAGCCAGGGTTTCGATGCAGGCTGAGCATCCAGCCCCGGGGACCCACGTTTCTGCCCCGGCCCTTGTCCAGCCCAGCCTCCCCCCTGCGTGCAAACTCACTGCTGCCCCAGGCCGTACTGGGGCGGTGCTGCCTGCTGGCACCCTCATATCCATCCCCCATTGTGACTCATCCCCTCTGATGTCACAGGCGCTGGGGGCGCATCACAGGCCCTCCTGCCCGACAGCCCCAGCCTTCGCCCCCAGCCCGGTTCAGCGACTCACAGCTGCCCTGGTGCTCTGGTTACAGCTTGGCACCAGTCAACTTTGTTCAGACAAGCTTGCATGGTGCTGTGTTTTGTAATAAATGTATTCTGCCTGCCAGTGGAACTCTCATCATCATAGAATATCCCGAGTTAGAAGATGTCTGAGTAGCCTAGCTGTACGCCAAACATCATCTCAACGAGCATGGTTCTCCGAGAGACATCTGTGGTCTGCACTTTGCAAGAGCAGCTGGAGGGCAGCCCATTTGTGCTGCAGCAGTGTAACAGAGGCACCAGCATCCTTCTGTGGCCTTTTCTAGACGCTCTTTGCCACGCGTGTAGTGATGCACGGGGTTGTTGTGACTGAAGTGCAGGACCTGGCACTGATCCCTGTTGAATCTCATATCGCTGGCCTTGACCTGGCGATCCTACCTGTCCGTATTCCTCTGCAGAGCCTTCTGATCCGCCATCAGTAATGCAGTTGGTGTCCTCTGCAAACTAGCCAAGGCTGCAGCTGATCCCCTCGTCCAGCTCATTGATAATGATGTTAACAGAACTGGCCCCAACACTGAGCCTTTAGGAACACTACTTTTCACAAGCTGCCATCTAGATTTATCTCCATTCACCACCAGTCTTTATGTGCAGCCTTTAAGCCATCATGAAAAAATGTCTTTGAAAACAGAAATTTCTCTTCTACGTGTGAGCTCTCTCATTCCTCATCACGTATTGCCAGTGCTATGGATGGTTCATACATCCTCCACAACAGGTAGTATTCATGTGGAAATATTTCCCTATAATATTCTGCCATTGTATTTCTATATTAATTTGCCCACCTAAACTTTCAGATTTCAGCTCCATTCCCATTAGAAACTTCCCAAATCTAAGCTTTACATTTTCAAGTATTCCTAGATGGACACGCAGGAGGAGTTGCAGGTTAGGTAACTGCAAAATATAAAATTATTATTCTCTAGGAAAACTAAACAACAAAACACCACTAATGACAGGAGAGAGACAAAATAATAACTCAGCAGATCTCTCAAGCTAATTGCCAGAAACCTTTACAGTTATGCTTTGTCTTCCTACCAGCTGCAGATCCCAGCCCTTATTCTGGCCTCTACACTGCAATACTGGGCTTTCCTTTGCACTATAATGAACTAGAAAGAAAAGAAATACAGAAACATAAAGGGTGAAATTAAAGTGGAAGAGTAACAGTAACATGGAAATAGTTGTGTTAGTGCTGAAGTATTCCCTGGGAGTGTGAGCTGGCAAATATAGTGGACACCCAGATATTTGAAATGCAGCCAAATAATTTGGCACATCTCTAACTGGCACAAAGCAGTCTTAGTAAAGCTTCCTACTGCTCCTGGCACTTTTACAGCTGTCTTTCTTCATCTTGCTCTTCCCACTGCAACAGCTACTCAACAGGTGTTTCTAGAGATGCAGTGTGTTTGGCAGCTGTAAGCCTTCAATATTACTGCTGAAATACATTTTTCTCCCTCTCAACAGCATCACTTGGGTCTGTTGCTCAGAGGCCTTCATGACAACAGGGACAGCTTACCAACTGGATTTGGAAAAAGGGGACTGCATGTTTGGGCAGCCAGATATTCGAGTCCATAAAACGGTTGGAAAATATCAGTGCTTGGCATGACCAAGCTGGAGTGGTGCTTTGTTGAAGTTTATCTGGAACCCATCTTCTGCTCACCTGGTTCTTCTGTGTTTTTGATGTTCTTGCCCCAGGACCTCTTGGTCCCACACACACATTTTCTTAATTGCAAACAAGTACCCATGCCTTTGGGCTCCTTATGATTTTTCATAAGTATTGAGTGTTTGCTCTGATCATGATGGGTTTTCTTTGCTCAACTCTACTCAGCCTTCAGTCCAAATGTGCTTAGAGAAAAGATAGGAGGGCTCAGATCCTGGAGGAAAACTGGGAACTGTATGATTTTCAGAAAGCCTGACCCAGGGAGTTTCAAAGTTGAATAGTGTTCAAGAGAACATTAAAATTAACAACTGTCTTGTTTTCTTCTTTTTCAGCTTACCTCTGCAGTTTTTTGGCCTTGTGTAGTTTTTTCTGTTTTCTGATCTCATACACACCAGAGCAGTCTCAGTTCATTCAGTGACACAGTCTGGGGTTTACTGAATGTTGTCTTTTTTAGGTCTCTGGTACATAGTATACATCAGAGAAACAATGCAGAATGATTTTCTCTTAGGAATTAGTGCAAGGCCACAAGAAGGTTTTTTTTTTTAATATCTTTTATTGATACATATACACATATGAAGCCAGAAGAACAGCAGTGCTGAAGGGTCCATTTGACTCATCCTCCCTCCAATAGCTATAGAAAGCAAATGGCTAAAGGCAGGTTTACAAACCAGACTGATGTTTCCATAGCACATTTTCCCAGAGTGTAAAAATTTGTGGCTGAGAAACTTCAAAAGTAAGAGAAAGATGGTGCTTAATAGCTCACAAACAACTTTATTTTCATTAATTTATCTGCTTGCATTTTGAACTGATACGACCTTAGAGCATTCACCAGATCCTGCAGCAAGGAGTTCCACTGCTTTACAACATTGCATGCAAAGAACCACATTTTCCTGTTTATTTTGCACCTATGACCCAAGAATTTTGCATGATGTTCCTAAGTCTTGTTCCTAAGTCTTGTTTCTCTTCCTCCCCATTTCTACAGCAGCCATGATTTCACAGTTATGATTTTACTGGTATGTGTCGTCCCTCCATTCTCTGTTTTCCACAAAGTTTTTGACCCTGGCCTATAAGTATGGAAAAGTCCCAGTGGATCTTTACTCTCTCACCTCCCCAGAACATCTCACCCCTCTGAAGTGTCAGAATAATATTTCTAGCCCATATTTTGTCTATACTAATATTTCTATTTGTAGACACACTTGTTTAACTACAACTAGGGCAATTAAAGAACATCTCTCATGGTATCTCTGCCACAGAATAAAACAGTGCATTAAATTGTTGTCCAGAGCATCACAAGCACTAACTTTCTGATTAGGGCTGGAAGGCCGCAAGGCTTTTAAAGCCCTCTTTCCATTCTCCCCAATGTTGCCATTAATATGTAAAAAGCTTAAGCTTGCTAAAGGGATTATTTCCCATCCTATCTGATTGTAAACTGGCATTTCAATGATTACATGTATCTTTTTGTCATTTTCTCGTAAAGCATCTTATTCTTGAACAGCATAATTGGCCTCTTAGTAATGTTTAATGAATGATTAAATCAGCATAAATGCAATATACAGCTCTACTTGGAAAGCATGTTTACAACCTCCAGAGCCACAGAAGCATATTTTTGTAACATAAATTTAAATCCTTGTAATTTTCTAATTTGGACTTTCTGGTATATTTCACATTAAGTACATGGGAAAGTAAATGTGAATTTGCCCATATGAGCTCAAAAGCAATTCAGTCAGTTACCTTTTTTTTTTTTTTTTTTATTGTAATTTCTAACCTATGTATTAACAACACCTCTGTGGTTTTTATTTAAGTATATTATATAATCTTCCCAAATTAAAGGCAAATTAAAATTACATAATTTCAGTGCTCAGTCAGGCAAGTCCTTGTAAAAATGGCCAAGCAAAGACACTTTGCACTGACTTTTTGCAAAAGAGTCCAGGCAAAATGAAGTAACAAAAGTTTATCTGAGTGTAAAGAGAAATGGAAAGGTATTTCTTCAAAGGAGGGAAAAATACGGAAAGGTACAAATTCAGTTTGCTGAAGATATGATATTGAGAGGCATTTAGGAAAAGTGAAAATCCTGTGGGAACATGATGATGATCTCAGGAGTCACAGATGTAAGAGTAGTTTAAGAAAGTTCACTTTAAGGAAAGCCCCTTAGCTGACAAAAATCAGACATAAAACTGGGATGCACTATTTCGAGGGTACCTGCAGGACCCCAACATCCTGTGGCAATGGAAAAGCCAAACGCAGTCCTAGGATTTATCCAGCCAGATGCAGCTGATGGAGTTTGGGAAGTGTCACTGATCCTTTCCAAGGACACTGATAGAGCAGGTGCCTCATTCCAGAGAAATCCTCCGATGTTAACAAGTACAGAGAAGAGATGAGAATTTCATTTTACCAAGACAGGATGCAAAACATTCTGCTTTCCCTGTAGAAATATGGCAGAAAAGTAAGTACAACAAAGCAAAGAAGCCTACTTAGACAGAAAACTGGCATTAGTAGAAGAATATACCAGAACAAGCCAAATAGTTTCAGGGTGGAAGTTAAGTTACAGCTCCCAAATGCTTCGGTGTTGAAGCAGTTCTTTGACAGATGCTGCAGAGTGAAGAAAATGCATGGGTTTTAAAATGAAGCTGGATTCTTTTATGAGGGGGTCGGAGGCCAGTTTTCCCTTCAAAGCTACCACCTGAGTTGTTCAGAAAAAGAAGTTGTCTACGTGATCAGGAAGCAAAGCAACACTGCGCAACAGCATTCTTGATATGTGTAGAGCATATGCCATGCTGCTGGGTTGACCAGGTCTTCTAACCAGGCTGAAGACACAACCCACACTGAGATGTACAAGAGCTGAACACCTGAGCCCTCCAGCATCTTTAGGCTCCTTCACATGCCATGTATTCTGTTCTACTCCAGGTGCATTTAGATAGGTGCCTTAGATGACAGCCAGTGTTTATATGGGGTCGTTGAGGTTCATGAGAGGTGAAGTCCATTGAATGGAGCCATTATAGCCTTGTTTGAGAGTGACAGTGTTGTAAAGGTTACTCCTCCAAGCACAGTCTGCTGTCTGGCTTTTCGCCACGAATCTGCATGAATACCTGCTCACAAGCTACTGAACAAGAGTTAACATACACCAGCAAAGCTTTGCAATTGCTTATGTAGTCAAAATAGGTGCTAGAAGGTTCAAATAAAAGGAATATAGGCAACTGCTTGAAGAATGACCACTGTTTACTTGTAAGTAATTCAGGCTCAGGAAAAACTGTGAAAAATATTTGAGGATACATGTGATGGTTCAGTTAAAAACAAGCGTTGGACAATGCAGGCCAGCAAATTGTCTGAACATCTCAGCTTTCTTTGTACTTCTACTCAAGAAATACCTGTACTGAATCTGGTGATGAGAAGAAATGTTTCTTTTTATCCAGCCAGTCCAGTGTGATACTTGTACAAATGTAATTTCCTTCTGCTCCCCAGCAGTTCTAACTATTCCTAATATGTTTGTACAGCATGACTTCACTGTCATGACTCCCTCTTTCTGCCACTACCCATCCTGTGGCCCTGTCCATGGAACCCAGCTAACAGGAATTCTGCCCTGCAGCGTGCTTCACCAGTTAACCCTCCCACCTCTTGCTTCCCCTATACTGAACTGCAGCATGCTCTCAAGGCCATAAAAAAAAAAGATAATTGAGTGGTCTGTTTTGGTGATAAAGGCAGATGAAACAAAAGAAAAAAGCTAAAACAACTCATTGAAATGGAAAGACAATGTCTTACAGAAGGAATTTCAGTATTTAAAAAAAAGATGGAAAATTAATTTTCCCTATTCTGAGGTGTCCCTATAATTCTTCAGAAGAGACAGGGCAGTTTTACCAGGGAATAACATGGTCCAACTAGTACTTCAACAATTCATCCAGCTACAACTGTAGCACAGACTAAATCTGAGTTAGACAAACACTTTGTTGGTCTCATCATCTGGTTTACAAAATCACTGAGGGATTTTAAAGAACCACAGGCAGGTTGACTTGTAGTTAGCATCACAATTTGGATTAATGAAATGCTCTACCCACCAGCAGGAGCAAGTGTTACAGCTCTCAGCAAAACCAGCCTGAATTAATTAACTAACAATATAAGAATAAAAAGGCAGGCACTGAAACAGATACAGGTTCACCAATCTGAAATAACAAAAAGCCCAAGCAGGAAATACAAGAGCATAATATTTTTACCAAAACACAAGGAAAAGGTATGAATCAAAACCTTTGGAAATTTCGGACCAACCTGTCTGGTGTGATGGCAAGGCTACAGCCTGAAGTTAGTGACCCAATTTTCAGCAGGATCCTAAGCTGTTTTTTAGATGACAAACAAAACCACAACATCGTATCATCACTCTTCAATAAGTTTTTGCCCCTGCATTCCCACCCCTGACAATTCAGCACTGAGTGATGTGGTTGTCTGAAAGGCAGTCTCTTCTAAGAGATACCAAAATGTCTGAGAATCACAGAATCACAGAATCCCAAGGGTTGGAAGAGACCTCAAAAAAACATCTAGTCCAACCCCCCTGCAAGAGCAGGGTAACCTAGAGTACATCACACAGGAACTTGTCCAGGCGGGCCTTGAATATCTCCAATGTAGGAGACTCCACAACCCCCCTGGGCAACCTGTTCCAGTGCTCTGTCACTCTCACAGTAACGAAGTTTTTTCTGATGTTCACATGGAACCTCTTATGCTCCAGTTTACACCCATTACCCCTTGTCCTATTACTGGACATCACTGAGAAAAACCTAGCTCCATCATCCTGACACTCACCCTTTACATATGTGTAAACATTGATGAGGTCACCCCTCAGTCTCCTCTTCTCCAAGCTAAAGAGACCCAGTGCCCTCAGCCTCTCCTCATAAGGGAGATGTTCCACTCCCTTAATCATCTTTGTGGCTCTGCGCTGGACTCTTTCAAGCAATTCCCTGTCCTTGAACTGAGGGGCCCAGAACTGGACACAATATTCTAGATGCAGACTCACCAAGGCAGCGTAGAGGGGGAGGATAACCTCGACCTACTAACCACCCTTTCTAATGCACCCTAAGATGCCATTGGCCTTCTTGGCCACAAGGGCACATTGCTGGCTCATGGTCATCCTCCTATTAACCAGGACCCCCAGTCCCTTTCCCCTTCACTACTTTCCAGCAGGTCAGCCCCCAACCTGTACTGGTACATGGGGTTGTTCTTCCCCAGATGCAAGACTCTACACTTGCTCTTGTTGAATTTCATCCAGTTTCTCCCCGCCCAACTCTCCAGCCTGTCCAGGTCTCACTGAATGGCAACACAGCCTTCTGGTGTATCTTGGAAAATATTAGGTGAAAAATTATAATTGAGTCAATTTGATATGTGGACCACTCAGTGGTTAAAGAAATGGCTGGATAGTCACACACAAAGAGTTGTGGTCAGTGGCTCAATGTCCATTTGGAGACCAGTAACGAGTGTTGTCCCTCAGGGATTGGTGTTGGGACCAGTCTTGTTCAACATCTTTGTCGGTGACATGGACAGTGGGATTGAGTGCACCCTCAGCAAGTTTGCCGATGACACCAAGCTGTGTGGTTCGGTTGATACGCTGAAGGGAAGGGATGCCATCCAGAGGGACCTTGACACACTTGTGAGGTAGGCTGGTGCCAACCTTATCAAGTTTAACCATGCCAAGTGCAAGGTTCTACAGCTGGATCAGAGCAATCCCAGGCGCAGCTACAGGTTGGGCAGAGAAGAGATTCAGAGCAGCCCTGCAGAGAAGGACTTGGGGGTGTTGGTCGATGAGCAAATGAACATGAACCGGCTTCAGTGCGCTCGCAGCCCAGAAAGCCAACCGTATCCTGGGCTGCATCAAGAGGACCATGACCAGCAGGTCAAAGGAGGTGATCCTGCCCCGCTACTCTGCTCTCGTGAGACCTCACTTGGAGTCTTGTGTGCAGTTCTGGTGTCCACAACATAAAAAGGACATGGAACTGTTGGAACAAGTCCGGAGGAGGGCCACGAGGATGATCAGGGGACTGGAGCACCTCCCATATGAAGATAGGCTGAGAAAGTTGGGGCTGTTCAGCCTGGAGAAGAGAAGGCTGCTTGGAGACCTTATAGCAGCCTTCCAGTATCTGAAGGGGGGCTATAGGGATGCTGGGGAGGGAGTATTCATTAGGGACTGTAGTGACAGGACAAAGGGTAATGGGTTGAAACTTCAACAGAGGAAGTTTAGATTGGATATAAGGAAGAGATTCTTTACTGTGAGGGTGGTGAGGCACTGGAGTGGGTTTCCCAAGGAAGTTGTGAATGCTCCAGCCTTGACGGTGTTCAAGGCCAGGCTGGACAGAGCCTTGGGTGACATGGTTTAGTGTGAGGTGTCCCTGCCCATGGCAAGGTGGTTGGAACTAGATGATCTTAAGGTCCTTTCCAACCCTAACTATTTTATGATTCTGAATAACTAACTTTCCAAATTGATGCAAGATGCCATATTTGCATTTGACATAAACTCAAATAAGCCAATCTTGTATTTTACAAAAATATTAGTAATAAAATATAGAAAGTATGCAGTGTCAAACTCCTTCAAGCATCTGCTGAGCTTTCACTAAGGAAATCTTCATCAGCTGTGTCTGAGGGCTTCATGTGAACCTGACAGTATGTACTAAGCTTCTCTGTTTGCACTCTATGCCAAAGTACAGGAGCTTCAGTCAACACAGATACCTGGAGATGACTGACTTCAAACACTGTTTATTGAGCAAGCATCCACCATGCAGCTCAAAAGACGAAGAAAAAGAAGAGAAAAATATGGACAAGTATCCCCATGAATGTAACTCAGGAGGGACACAAACCAGCTAAGGATATTGAAGAGTCAATGGTGAATATCCTATTGCCAGAAGCATTTGTCTAATGAAGCAGGCCAAGGACAAAATACCTGGTATAGCAAAACCTAGAGCCAGAAGTAGACTTGGATGTCTAGATTAAAAGCTCTGCTTAACACTCAAGATAATGAGATTCTCTGGATGCTTCAATTTCCACCAGGAAATTCTTCATAGTACCTGAATTTCAGCTGCTGGGCACTCATCTGCCCACCTGGGTCCTCCAAAGCATTGTGGGATTCTTACACTGGATTCTTCTAGAGAGGAAAAAAAGAGGCTCTACTTACTCAAAAATAAAAAGGAAAGGACATGGACATGCTGATGGTTAATATGTTCTGTTATACCACCCAGATTTCTCACATGTCCTGTCCTGAACCTTGTGTAAATCAGTGTCAGAGAGAAAGCAGCTCTTACCTGCATGTTCAAGGTACTAATTTGCCAGTTCTGAAGGAAGAGTTAAATATTTATGTACAACGGAACAGCCTATGCAGTAAAAGACAAAGACTAAACTCAGAACATAGGCCAGTGGCCTGGGCTTCCTTCCAGAAATGGGTTAGGAAGGAGTTCAAAGCCCTGGTCCTTCTCACAGCTCAGGTGACTGGTCCCACATCCATCCAGTCGCCTTCCTGTGCATCATGGAGGAAGAAGCTGTCCTGCCCCAGTACCTAGTGCCAGGAGAGAATTCATCGGCATAAATCTGATGTTGAGGGAGCCACTATCACTGCTCCTCAATGTTTCCTAGCTGTTGGAAACAAGCTACAGCTTTTTACCTCCAAAACTCTTCCCAGCCCCTTCTAATGAAACCTACTGTCTCTATGTCCCTACCAATAATTAATATTGCCTTGATAGACCTGACTCTGGTTTTATCACCTGTCTGTTACAGTTCCACACGTATTTTCTTCCAAGCTGCCTCTAATGCCTCTGAGGACATTCTTTATGTGCATTCCATATCTGACCATCATTCCAAATCTCTGTGCTCTCGTAAGTCCAAATGGTTTGACAGCTGTCAGACTGATGGATCAACATAAGTGATGTCAACCATGTTAGCCAACACTGTCTCCTTGTTTCCACCTCTCCACAACTCTCTCCATTTCACCCCTATACTGAGGTTGTCACCTCTTTGGGGCAGGCATAATCTTTTTGTTCTGTACCTGTACAGTGCCTACACAACAGCACCCTCTGATTTTGAGAGCCCACATTACTACATTTGAGTAACAAATGTGGAGTTCAGCTTGAATTCCTTCCTACTTCCAATGTTATAGCTGAGTAGAACTTTACTGTACCATGTATAAACCATGAGACCTAGGGATGTTTTCAGCTTTGAGGTTCAGACAAAAGCTCCAGCTACGTCCCCGACTCCATTTTGTTGTGTGAATTGGGTGCAAACCTTCCTTCCCTGAATCTGATTTCTTTTATAAGGATTCACAGTGTGTACCTGTGTCATTTGCTGACTCCCCCATTAAAACCATTCAAGAAATAGAATTTATGGGGCTGACTTGTTTCTTAGCCCAGCCGTGACCACCCTGAAATGTGAAAGAAAGGTCTGGTCAGAAAAAAAGCACTTGACTCATTCTTCAGCCCTTTTCTTGAGATGGCTTAGCCTCAGATCCACTTAAGCCATATGGAAGGGTTATGTTCTGTGGCAAGATCACATGAAAGGGAGACCATGTCTTCTGAGTTCTGGCAACTCCTTAGTCTACAACCTCAGTGGTTTAGTTTCTAAATAATAATAAAGTTTCTCACAATCCTTAGCTATTCAGTCACACCACTTGTATAGGAGGACACACTGCTTTTATCGTGTTGTAAGGCCAGACAAAGGAAGCAGAGACAAAGAAATCACTTATTTTGCCATTTTAGAATGATTTCCAGGGGATTACAAATCTACGTGCTTTTGATGTGACTTACCTGAAAAGGTACGTGGTATGGTAAAGCCCTTTTTCTCTGGAAATGTCACCCCTCTATTGCTCAGGTCAATCTTCCTTTTTTTACACCAAAAACAGAGTCTAGAAAAAAGAACTAGAAATGGAGTCAAGGTTATACTGGTGAGACATTAAAAAGAGAACTGTGAAAGAGAAGGATATATGCAGAAAAACAGTGAGGGGAACAAGGCAGAAATGGAATATGGAACATACAAAGCTCATTAAGAAAATCATTGAAACCTTTCTGAGTTTCCCCACATGATGATGGCTAAAGGCTGTGCAACAGGAACACCTTCTGTACAGCACATTAGAGGGAGAGAAAATGTAAGACAAAGATTGAACTGAGCAATACACAGAATCATAGAATCATAGAATAGTTAGGGTTGGAAAGGACCTTAAGATCATCTAGTTCCAATCCCCCTACCATGGGCAGGTACACCCCACACTAAACCATGCCACCCAAGGCCTCATCCAACCTGGCCTTGAACACCGTCAAGGATGGAGCACTCACAACTTCCTTGGGAAACCCATTCCAGTGCCTCACCACCCTCACAGTAAAGAATCTCTTCCTTATATCCAATCTAAACTTCCCCTGTTTAAGTTTGAACCCATTACCCCTTGTCCTGTCACTACAGTCCCTGATGAATAGTCCATCCCCAGCATCCTTGTAGGCCCCCTTCAGATACTGGAAGGCTGCTATGAGGTCTCCACGCAGCCTTCTCTTCTCCAGGCTGAACAGCCCCAACTTTCTCAGCCTATCTTCATATGGGAGGTGCTCCAGTCCCCTGATCATCCTCGTGGCCCTCCTCCGGACTTGTTCCAACAGTTCCATGTCCTTTTTATGTTGAGGACACCAGAACTGCACACAAGACTCCAAGTGAGGTCTCACGAGAGCAGAGTAGCGGGGCAGGATCACCTCCTTTGACCTGCTGGTCATGCTCCTCTTGATGCAGCCCAGGATACGGTTGGCTTTCTGGGCTGCGAGGGCACACTGAAGCCGGTTCCGGTTCATGTTCATTTGCTCATCGACCAACACCCCCAAGTCCTTCTCTGCAGGGCTGCTCTGAATCTCTTCTCTGCCCAACCTGTAGCTGCGCCTGGGATTGCTCCGACCCAGGTGTAGGACCTTGCACTTGGCATGGTTAAACTTGATAAGGTTGGCATCAGCCTACCTCACAAGGGTGTCAAGGTCCCTCTGGATGGCATCCCTTCCCTTCAGCGTATCAACCAAACCACAGAGCTTGGTGTCATTGGCAAACTTGCTGAGGGCACCCTCGATCCCACTGTCCATGTCACTGACAAAGATGTTGAACAAGACTGGTCCCAACACCAATCCATGAGGTACACCACTCGTTACCGGTCTCCAGCCAGACATTGAGCCATTGACCACAACTCTTTGCGTGCAGCCATCCAGCCATTTCTTTATCCACCGAGTGGTCCACCCATCAAATTGATGTCTCTCCAATACGTCATGAAAGAGAAGAAAACATATTATTCTCCATTGTCCTGGGTTCAGCAGTAGCAGTCACTTTTTCTCCTTCTTAGTAGCTGGTGCAGCGCTGTGGTTTTGACTTTCGGCCTGGGAATAATACTGATAAAGCCGATGTTTTCAGTTGCTGGTCAGAATGTTTTCCCTGACCAAGGACTTTGTGAGTCTCATGCTCTGCCAGGGAGGAGGGGAAGCTGGGAGGAAGCAGAGACAGGACACCTTACCCAAACTAGCCAAAGAGGTATTCTATACCACAGCACGTCATGCCCATGGATGTAACTGGGAATGCCCCGGAAGGGCACGTCCTCTTCTCTGTCAGGGTCATTTCCGGTGGGTGGTATCGTATTCTCTTCCCATGTTATTTCTCGTATCATTATTATTATTGGTGGTAGCAGTAGTGATTTGTGTTATACCTTAGTTACTGGACTGTTCTTATGTGAACCTGTGGGAGTTACATTCTTTCGATTCTCCTCCCTGTAGTTTCTTGCTACTCGTGTGGTGAGGGATGGAAGCACTAGTTCCCTCCGAACTAGGGTCAAGACATAGAGCATTCACAGAATGCGGGTCAACAACAATTTATTGCGCAGTTACAATTCCTTATATCTTTTCTAAGCACCTCCCCAGAGTCAGCTGGTTCCCGTCCCTCCTGGAACTTCCCGTCACATCATGTGATCTTCCGTGCGCCAATCCCTGCACTCCCCATCCCTCCGGGGGGTGGGGGTGGGGAGTAGAAACTGTGTGGCTGACTTGCTGACTGGCTTAAACCACGACATCCATTCACGTGGAGGGAGAAAATATGTTGGCATCCTGTTCTGCTCTAGAGGAAGACTAGGCACTGCGTCTCCTGACTGCCTAGTTGTTGTCACAGTTGATCACCACTGCTGAGCAAACTTTAGCAGTCTGTCTGTGTATGGGGCTACCCTGTATCACTCCTTCCCAGGGAGGGTATGCCCCATTTCCGTCTCAGAGCAGGCCATTTGGCATGGCAGAGCCATAACAGATGGGTGGGCAAAACCACAGCTGGCATTGCAGCTTGCGTTTAGACAATAAAACAGCCTGCCAGTGGCCATGCTTCTTGGAAATGCTCGTACCGTAAATATTTCACTGAGTGTTGCCCATGGCCACCAAATACTGACAAATGCTTCTACAGCAAAGGCTTGGTATCTGGACCTCAAATCTCTTCAGTCCCAAACTTCAGCCTTTCTCCCACTGACTCATCTTCACACTGGTAAGATTGCTGTAGTGGGATAAGGGCAACACAGCTGTACATATTTCCTGCAGTTCTTTTTCTTATTTCTGCCTTTTTTGGTTGGGTGGTTTTTTTGTTTGTTTGTTTGGTAGGTTGGTTTTGGTTTATTTTGTTGTGTTTTTTTTTTTAATTCTCAAAGTTTTATTGTTTCTGGAGAATTAATTTAAGAAAAAGGCTTAGTTTTTCTGTTTTCTAGGGTTTGGGTTATTTTTCAAATCAACAAAGCCCGCTACAAACCTGTGCCTCCAGTGAAAGGAAAACTTCCCTTGCCAGAATTAAGTGGAGGTGGTAGAAATGAGGATATCTGAACAAAGAAAGCAGTAGTGATCACTACCTCGTCGCTGGAGCACACAGGGAAAGGACAGAGAGAAATGGAACAGCAGCAGTGAGAAACAGGCACGCATATTCAGTCCCTTTGTCAAAAACCTTGTGCTGCAGCATTTCAATTAACAAAGTAGGATGGTTTACCTGATAAAATGCTCCCTGTGTGAGTGTAATTACATATTTGTGCCCCACAGAGATTTTTTAATTTCTCCTCAGTTTGTTTGCCTTGAAAATATTTGTCACTGGAAATGTTCTTGATGTGTAAATTTTAAGGCAGGGTTGGCCAAATGTGTGGTTTGTTTTCATTTTAGATTTACTTCACTGGAGAAGGATTAGAAGATAATGTATATTTTCAGCTCAGAAAAGAAATCAGTAAGAAAGGTGTTACATCAACTGGTAGCAGGAAATGTCACTGTCTTTTTTTTTCCTCTGCTTCTTGCTTTATATATATTCTCAGGTGCTTGAACTAGCTTATTGTTCTGCACCTTTCATTTTGTCCTTGCACCCCAAACCCATCTCTTGTGTTTCCAGAGAGGCTGCAATGAACAGGCAGACTTTTGGTCATTGTTTTCTTATTATTTGACCCCCTTCCTAAGCAATCCCTGCCTTGGAGTCTTCATGCTGAGAAACAGCCCACCTCCAGCAAGATGTTACAGATGTGCTCAAGCCTAAGCATGCAAGCAACTGCATGGCATTCAATAAGCTTCAAGTTACACTTGTCTAAGTACTCTGCTGGCTCAGGGCCTGGCAGAATATAAGTGTTGTAAATTCATTGTCACAGCTTCATTTATCCATAGAAAAGCACAGGCAATACTTTCAAGAGCTTCTTGAATGCTTAGTGAAGAGCAGAACCCTAGCCCCCATCAAAATCTAGCCTATCGCTGTTGGTTTTCTTCCTTATTTCCCTAAACTTCTTCAGAAAGGATGGAAAAGGGTCTGAAGCTCAAAACTCTGCATCAGTTTTGGCTGGAGAATAGCACAACAGAAGGTCACTGCTGGCCTTGGCGGTCAATATCTTTCTAAGAGATTATTAGAGAGGTTTCCACAAGCCATGCGGTAATTCAGCCGGTGTTTGAGAAGCCACCACCATGTGAATCATTTTACTAAGGATTATGCTAGCTTAATCTTGCAGGCAGGAAAAAAGTTTGAATGGTGTTAGGAGACAAATCTGCAACCACATCTGCAGCACTGGATCAGGACTGTCACAGGAATGGTTCTGCAGAAGCAACAGCTTCTAGCTCTGGAGATGACAAATATCCATCCTAGACTTGACAGCAATTTTTGATGCTGACATGACTGAGTTCATCTTACAGGTCTGGCAGAGATAAATGGAGTCATGAAGTTGGCTTTGCTTATCTCTCTCAGATGGATCCTGGAGGGTCCTAACTAGTATCTGTTCCGTCTCTTTGAGGATGCACAAGGCATGTTTTCTTACTATCAGGTTGTGTGAGAACTCCAGGAGTGAGGCTCAGAGATGTTATTTGTCTTTGGTTCTTGCCAAACTGTGACACTTCCCTATCACAGCCAGAATTGTCTTTTCTCCCTCAGCTGCCCCAATGCCCATAAAAGAAAAGATACTAGATGAAAGACAAAGAAGCTGGCTAAAGGCCAAGACATGGTCATGGGAACTGATCTTGGGGATGAGGAAAACAAGCGAAGGAAACACCCTAAAACCTCAATCTCTTCAACATACCATCAGAATAACAGTGTCCTATTATAGGTTCTATGCAATGTGGAATGGAGGAATTTTTTTCCCCCACTTTGGTTACCCAAGAAATGTAAACTTACTTTCATATACAGACCTGAACAGCCACCACTGTTCTATATATGGTTATTGTTCTGCACAAGGGTGTCAAAACCCAAGGGAAAACTGATAAGGGTTAACATAAAAGGGAGAGCATTCTGCTGCTGCACAAGATTTATGCACCCCTTTAAATCAAATGCGAACCTGCAAAGCATCCACTGGGCCATTCCCATCCCAGACACCATCCCTGTAATCCAAGATGCCATGCGAAACTGAGGCAAGCCATTCTCAGATGCACAAAATCACATCTGACAACCTAGGCACAGAAAAACTAGGGTACTGCACACTGGCTTAAGCCTTCCCCATCCTTCTGGATGAGATGTCTCACAGTCTTTATATAGAACCATACAATGTTTTGCAAATGTTTTCATAGACAAGAAATGCTACTGTACTATCACACACATCCTCAGTTCAGCTGGATACCTATTAACTATTGCAAGCCTAGCTGTAAGCAGTAGATGTTCTAGCTTCCAGGGGCAGCCATTTGGCTCTCACACAGCTCGAGTGCAGCTCCCCTGGAGCCCAGCATCCCAGACCTGCCATCCATACCTGTGCCAGCACAAGGGCTGCTTGGCAGGCCCACTCTGCAGGTTATGGAGAAAAGTTAGCAAGTACTGCTGGCTGGGCTGCCAAGCATCACAGAACCCCAATCGTGCCTAACCATGTGCAGCATACACAGTGGGGAGTCATTGCTACCTACCACTCTCAAAACCCCTTGAGCTCCCAGAGGCATAAGGCATGCCTTTTGGGACTTTTTACATCTGAAGACTTCAACATTGAGCCTGTAGGGACAGAAGAGACACGTGCTCATTGATTATATGACCTCCTGAGACTCCTTCTGGCCCCATCTTTCTGTGATTACTCACGACTGCTTGCTGTCAGGATGGTTTTGTGATGCTGGCAGCTGTTTCCCAGCAGCTAGACTGAGGTCAGACACCCTTTAGTTGTTGAAACCAATTTGTTCTGGCTTGAAAGGCCCAAATGATCTATTCACGTTGCAAGCTAAGACTACCAATAACAATAACAAAAAAAGACCTCAACCCTAAATAAGCAAACAAAACCCACAGCCTCTTAAAATGTGTTAGCTTTCCTTGCTACCTCAGTACAAACTGTAAGACTCAGTACACACTCTAGTCTCATATTCCAGTGATGTCTTATTATATTATCATGAGATAGATAACCTACCATGCCGCAGCCATACATCCCTCTCAGAAGCAAAAGGCTTCTTAGAAGCTTCCAGCTCCAATTCTAGCATATTCCCCTTCCTTACCTACACTTCTCTTTGGCCTTTCCACCCTCATTTTTACTTGTTAACCAAAGATGCTCTATCAGGTGCCTATGTCATTGCTGAGTATTTCTGAATGCATGAAAATCTCCTAAAGGATATTGGTTTATTTGAGGGGGTTGCACACCACTCCACATATCACCTTAGAAATATCAGCTCTTCAAAGCTATATGGTAATGCACACTCTGCATCTGAAATTAGAATGGCCCTAAGGGACAAAAACTCTTCCTTACAGCTAACAATGCATGGCTTGTTTTCATGAGATCCTCATTTTCAAGAGATTCAACTCTGTTGTTTGGCAGCTGCAGTTTCAAGGGAAATCTCCAAAGATGGTTTAACTTTGAGCATTGCCATTTCTGCCCCTCGGGTGGAAGCAGTCACTGGGTAACATTGACCTGTAGCCTGTGCGCCTAAAGTGAGGCTGAGCATTTCAAACTCAACTGGCAAAACCTCCAGCCCTCCACAAAACAGCCTCAAAAGTCTCAGGGATGATGCATGCACAATGAAAGGATGCTCTCTGAAACCCCAAGAAGATTGCTCATTTCTTGTGGCCTCCTCTTGCTGCTTTGTAGCAGTCTGTCACCCTCCATTTCCTGCCTTCTACTCTCATTCCATAGTGCTCCTGGGAACAGATCCAGCATCAACGAATCCAAAGGGCGAGACTTTCTGAGGTGGGTTTTTGACCATTCCTTTAAGCTATCCTGCTCCTCCCTATTCCTTAGCACAGAATTAAATACAATTCTTGTCCCTTCTTTTAAGCCACAATAGTTAGATTAAAAAAAAAAGACAAAACCAACAAAAAAAAAAAAAAAAAAAAAAAAAAAAATTAAAAACACCTGGAGAGACTGGGGGAAAAAAAAATCTTTCTTTTCTGGTGGGAGGGAGGCAACCTTATAGGACCAGAAGAACTGGTCACTCCTGTAGGAACAGTTTGCATCTCACTTCAAAATAAAGTTGATATATCCATCTTGTCTCCAGCCCAATCTAACTGACGAAGCATTGCCTTTGAACTGCATCACTAACATTTGTACCCAAATATCATTTCAAAAGCAGAACAAATGGGGCAAAAATAAAAACAACTGTTACAAATGGGAACATCATCAGCACACCAGGAAGCAGACCAAGAATCTCAAGACTGTGTGTACTTAGACTGCCATGTACAGTGTGCTTGTAAAGGGCCCACCACTCTCCTGGCCTGATCCTGTCCAGTCTCTGGTCCGCCACAATAACAGCAGCAACAATAGTGAATTACGTTCTGCCTGCAGTAGATGTGGCTGTTTCATTTTGGCAGCGCAAATGTTGCTAAGTGAAAGCACGTCTTTCTGAACTGCCTTGCTCATGGGAACCATTTAATCATTATAGAGCAATTATAGAGGTCTTTATTCAGTTGTTCCTTAAGTCCTCATTCAGGCAAACCTATTTCAATGGGAACTGTGCCTGAAAGGGACTCATCAAAACCTGACCAGGAAATGGCCAGTAAGAGTAACCTATTTCCAAGAGAGAAAAACTCATGCATTACATCCATAATGGGTAACTTCTTATGAATACACCTATTGAAGTGTGTTATATTCATTAAACTCCATTTGCAGAGGAAGGGCAACCTTCCAGTTAACACACTTTCTATGGACTCACGAGAGCTACATTCTGTTCCTGGCTTTGACATAGACTCCCCCCGTGACCATAGTCGCACCACTTTGTAATTTTACCTTGGATTTAGCAAAATAGGTAATAAACCCGGACAGTGGTAAGCATGAGTTTAACTGCATTTATGGACTGCAGTCTCTGGTTCCTCCTCAGCAAACCAGAAAGAATAGATAGCTTCTCTTTTTTTTTTTCTTTTTAATTTTTTCCCCTGTTTCTGCTTCCTGTTCACATTTTGAGGCAGGGCCAGTCTTTTATTCTGTGTACACCCAGTGTATTGTAAAATTTGCCTTTGATCAGGGCTGTGCTGTATCACAGAGTTATAATATTAATTGTTATCAATACAAGCAAACAATGCTGAGCTTTTGTGACAAATGTCCACTAGGAGCTTGACTGAGACCATCAACATTTCATTTGGGACTTAAGCCTCATTTGAACTTTTCTCCCAAAGAGAGAGTTTACAAACACAATTTAGTCCCTATTTGAGCAGTGCTTTGAAGATGTAAAGTACTAAATTGTGTATCTGTATGTACAAGAGACAGAGACAGAATGAGTAATTTCTTTTTGCATTCAAGGAACACAAGATTTCCTTTTTCTCCCTCTTTTTGGAAGGAAGTTTACTGCTGAGACTATTAGAGAAAATGGAAATGTGCAGGCTGTTTGTTAAATCTCCAGGAGAGAAAGCACAGGCAGTTGTTACCATGAGTATTTCTAGGAAAGCAGGAAATCTTTCTCTTTAAGTGTGTTTATTTAGCTAAAGAAAGTTTGCATAGCTTGTAGAAAATGATTCTGGAGAAAATTAAATTTCAGTGGCACCTCTGTATCACTCCTACACCTGCCAATTCTTCTAACCAGCTAGTGACATCCTGCACCTAGGGCTCTGGCCCGCAAGCACATTTGCAATGCTCACCAAAGTCAGAGATGAGCTGATGTGCACCTTTTGTTTATTTACTCTTATCCAAGAAAGAGGCAACAACAGTACTCCTGAACATGACAGATTACCTGTTGTAATAGAACCAAGCAGCTCCCTGCAGCAAAAGCATGAGATATGAGAAATTTTTGAGGCAAATTCAAGAAAAATAAAGTAATATTTATATGGGATGGTATAGATAGATCCAAGCGTAAGCCAGGTTTGATCCAGAAGAAACAGCCATATTAGGGAGCTTATTAGGACCTATTAACTTGGACACTGCCCCATGCTAATGTGTATACAGCTTCCAAACTGGATCTAGCTTGTGTCCAACTAAGTTAGAGAACAGCTGTGGGTGTGATTCCCATGGCCACACTTTATTGCTCTTCTCTGAACACTTGCTTTCAACCTATGAAATCACCAATCCATAAAACTGCTGCAATCCAGGCAGGTCAAAGTATGCCTTGGAAGCAGTAAGACAGGACTCCAAACATGAGATAAACCAAAGTACAGCTAGGTGCCTTAAGGGAGGGGGAAGTCGTAAGGCTTGGAGGAGAGGCAAAGGCCTTTGAAGAGAAGTCTGGACAAGGAATGTCAAAGGAAATGTGCTGGAAGAGAGGTCTAGAAGATGTGCTCGGAAAGAATCTGGCCACAGAGCCCAGCACTAGCTGTACTTTATGAAAGTTGAAAGATACAGGGAAGCTGGGAAAAAAACTCCAAAACCTAAAATACCCCAACAAACAAACAAAAAAATCCAAACCACTACAAAACAAAAAAACACCAAATCCAGAAGTGAAGTGACAAAATCTTTAACTTTTTATGTGTTTTGTTGGCAAAGAAGGTCTGAGAATGGAAAATGGGCAAGAAAGACAGAAGAAGGAGGGACATCTGCAGTCATTGCCAATGACTTTGGAAACAGAAGAAATGAGCAAAGCCAGAGGCCGTTGGTGCACAGCACATCTTTCATGAAAGACAAACTGTGGTCAACCAAACTGCACAGCAAGTTAATTTAACTATCACAAATAGTTTTGATGAAAAATACTTTCTAAACTAAGTATTTTTGTCCCTCAGTTTGAAATAAATGCTTCCATTTCAAAATACACTTATATTTTATTAAAAAAAAATATTCTTAAAAGTTAAAAGAAAATAAAATCCTTCAAGCCACATTGAGATATGTTGGCTAGGATGCAAAGACCTTTAATCACACGTATCACAGAATGACAGAATCCCAAGGGCTGGAAGGGACCTCAAAAGATCACCTAGTCCAACCCCCCTGCAAGAGCAGGGTAACCTAGAGTACATCACACAGGAACTTGTCCAGGCGGGCCTTGAATATCTCCAATGTAGGAGACTTCACAACCCCCCTGGGCAACCTGTTCCAGTGCTCTGTCACTCTCACAGTAAAGAAGTTTTTTCTGATGTTCACATGGAACCTCTTATGCTCCAGTTTACACCCATTACCCCTTGTCCTATTACTGGACATCACTGAAAAAAACCTAGCTCCATCATCCTGACACTCACCCTTTACATATGTGTAAACATTGATGAGGTCACCCCTCAGTCTCCTCTTCTCCAAGCTAAAGAGACCCAGCTCCTTCAGCCTTTCCTCATAAGGGAGATGTTCCACTCCCTTAATCATCTTTGTGGCTCTGCACTGGACTCTTTCAAGCAATTCCCTGTCCTTGAACTGAAGGGCCCAGAACTGGACACAATATTCTAGATGTGGCCTCACCAAGGCAGAGTAGAGGGGGAGGATAACCTCTCTTGACCTACTAACCACCCTTTCTAATGCACCCTAGGATGCCATTGGCCTTCTTGGCCACAAGGGCACATTGCTGGCTCATGGTCATCCTCCTATTCACCAGGACCCCCAGCCCCTTTCCCCTTCACTACTTTCCAGCAGGTCAGCCCCCAACCTGTACTGATACATGGGGTTGTTCTTCCCCAGATGCAAGACTCTACACTTGCTCTTGTTGAATTTCATCCAGTTTCTCCCCGCCCAACTCTCCAGCCTGTCCAGGTCTCACTGAATGGCAACACAGCCTTCTGGTGTGTCAGCCACTCCCAGTTTAGTGTCATCAGCGAACTTGCTGAGGGTACACTCAGTTGCCTCATCCAGGTCATTGATGAAAACGTAGAGAGATACTTTTTCTAATTTTTTGAATATTTAAATTTTTCAAAAAACTTACATGACCAGAAACATTTTCCCAATTTTCAGTTATCAACACTGACACCCCCTACCTCCAAATCCCATTTATCAAAAAGATTTTTCTTTAATTTCATTTAAAGCACAGACATAAACTGATATATTAGTGTTACAGACCCTTTCATTTCAGAAGAGTTAATCATGTGCTGTTAATATATTCCCAGTAATTGTTCCATAAAGATTCTGGAGCATCAGGCCTCAGTATGTGCAAATCAATGCAGCTGCACTGTTTTACAGTACCACAATAACTTCAATAAGGCTGAGAGCCAGCCAGCTCCTTTATATGTTAACCTTCTGATAGGATGAAAGTATTATCAAGAAGCATAAGCTAGTTGCCATACTCTTCCCACACACAAGCATCTCAACAACAGAATGAGAAGGCAGAGACATAATGTCGCATCATCAGGGCATTGCTAACATATTACAAGTGGAAGGGTCAGGTGTATAAAAATGGCTGTAGATTTGGCTCTGGAAAGTGCTCACTTTTTAGGGGGTGAGTGGTTCTTGCTCTACTTTCATTTTGGCACTTTAAGTAGTTTATACATGTCCCAGATTCTAGGCATTCAATTCTAGGAAACATCTAATGTTCTTCTAATTCTTGCAAAATATTTGCTACATTTCATTGAAGAAAATATTAAAATGTTATTTTCATTTCAGCAACACCAAGAAAGCCCAGCTGGAATCAGCATCATGTTGTGCTGTATTTTATATAGTGCCAGAGGCCTAGTTCAAAGTTACAACAAAAAGGATAAGCAGAGGATGGGAGAAACTATAGAATTATAAAAATAAGTTAGTTATACAGCCAGCATTAGATTCCAGTGATATGTTTCACCTGCCTATATGTACATGTCTGTCTAAGCTAATCACTCTGGGTTCTCTCTAAAGCCACTGAAGATCTAGCCAATAAAATCAGTCGAATGTAGGGTGCAATTCACTTTTAAGAAAATTCACTTTTTCTTAAAATAGCTGTCAGAAGCTGGTCAACTGAGCATCTTTACTTCCCACCAGAATCACAGGGTGACTAGCACAGCTGTATCTGGTTGACATATAGACACATATGCTCACTTACTCAGCTGTGTACGTCTGGGTTTAACCTACCCCAGCTCTCTTGGCTGTCCACGCAGGTCCCTGTGTACTAAGCTGTGTTGCCTCCCCGCATAGATAGAATAAACTCATTCTTCAACTCTGCAGTTTTCTACTTTGGTTCAAAACAAAGATCTTCTCCTCTCCAATCATCTTGAAAGAGAGAAAAGTGAATGTACATGGAAACGCTTAACACAAATCCCTAAAAAAACCCTAAAGAACTGCATGGTATGTTCTTGTGTTAAGAGATCTATACTTTGCTTTGGTTTGATTTTTACTGATCATATGCACACACACTATCAGCATTGTGGGGGGAAAAAAAGAAAATGAAAACTATCTTCAGTAGTGCATTAAGTTATCTTTCCAGTGATATTTTTTCCCTCTATCTGAATTTAAAATGAGTTGCATCTGGATGGAGGAATACCACTTGATACTTTATGTGCATATGTACTGCGCTGCATGTGCTCCTATACAGGTTTTGTGTATGTGCATGCATCGTGAATGTGTTAATAATGACTTTTTTTGTTTTTTATGAGTTTTTAGTAGATAAAAAGGGTAGATGTAGTGTGCTTATACGTGGCAGTACACTGGGATTAAAAAAAAATGCATAGTAAGAACTAAATTAATTAATTTATCTTAAGAAAATAAATTCTTTCAAACAACATGCAGAATTAAGACACATTCAGGCAGGTTTCTTGGAGACCAAAGCTGCAGACAGATGCCAAAAGGAACCAACAAATATTTCCAGCAAGTTACCAGCCTAACCTAATCTGTTTAATTGTGTTTATAAATATATGAGGCACCCAACTGTGTATCCAGATACCGCACTTCTGTGGATCAGGTCCTAAAGTACAATGTGTGTGGCATATTACTTCAAGTACTAGACTTCGTTAAAGATCATTCCCTTTCCACTCCTGTAAAGGTGAAAGCTTCTGTTCAGAGCCAGCATGTCCTCACAGATCCCAGTGGTACATTCCACAGTTAGTAAAATCATCCTTTGTAGTAATTATATTTTCTAAGTGAAAGCAAAAGAAATCAGTAGCCTTCCCAAAACATAGTTTCTTTCATTATCTTTTAGCAAGCAGGGTTACTCTGGTTAGATATAGCCAACAGAAGAAATGGATACTGAGAATTACCCATATGAGCACAGAAATATTGGCCTGAAGAAGGGAAAGAGACAAGGAAAAAAGTATTTATATGTGGCTATTCTATTCCATTTATTCTCTACCAGGGGCGTACTGACATGCACTCTTGGACATATTTTTGCAGCATGGAAATGGGTTCATTTCAAATGCTAGCCAAACCAGAGCTATCCATTTGACGATAAGTACCCATTACAGGCTTCCTTACAAATAAGGCTGAGAGAGGAACATAATTTCTCAACCCTCCTCTTGCCTCCAAACTTCTCTCCTCTCAGGGGTCATAAAATTCAAGATAGGAAAGTTCTAAACCACTAATATTTAATGAAAAACTAATGTTTCATCATAAAATACAATCTCAGTTTTGAAAGTAACATCCTACTACACAGAAGAGCTAAGAGCCATTCATCTGATACAGAAACCATTGTGTTTTCCCACTGAGCAAAACCACAACATGGCAGGCAGTCACAGAAATAGCTCTTATTCATACAAGGCTGTATTCTTATAGGGTTTTTTTTCTGGGATAATATTTCATTCTGTGCCACATCCAGCAGGTCAATTTTTCCCAGGTAGCTGGCAAATGCTAATGAGATGTTCTCAGTAATATTTCACAGCTAATTCATCATTTTCCTAAGATGGACCTAATGAAAAAAACTACTCAGAGCTCAATATCCCACACCACGAATCACCCCAATGAAATTGTATTATTTAATTATTTTTCAGTTATACCCCCAACTATTTGGTCAGTGTCAAACTACCACATGAGAAAGGCAATCCCAGATGGGTATTTACAGTCCTGCATAATATGCCATAAATATTTTTGGAGCACTTCGGTCACTTTGGAGGGTCTTGAGAGAGATAATACTCTTTAGTGCTTGAACCCTCCAGGAACTGCTTGATATGATACAGACTTTAGAAGGGGGTTGATGTCTTGGTGTGCAAGACTGAATATCTGGTTTTTTCCATCTGATTAATAGAAGGTATACACACCTACTTCATCCATCTACAGAGTCTGTCCCTCCAGTTCAGTTAGTGATAACCGCAGAAATGCTAAGCAGAACAAACAAGGATTTACCCTAAAGTAATCTGCAGGTGCCACATCAGCCAATCTTCCCTTCAGATACACATACAGAAAAGATAACACACAATATTTAGCGATCCATTTTTCTATTCTGTTTCATTATCACCTCAATAGAGTATATATAAAAATACACACATACACACACATATATATATATGGAATGGAGTGGAGACAGGAAGAGTGAAGATACAAGATAATGTAATATTTAAGAAACTTATTGCTGCATAAACAAAGAGACAAGTAAATACAAGAATTTGCAGAAGTTCCAAGCTGAGATCAAAACTGGAACTTGTTTTCCTTCCCCAAAACATTGTTTGACTTCAGGGCATTGTAGCCCAAAGCATTGTTTGACTTCAGGTCATTGTAGCTTTCCACCTTCTATCTGTCCTCAAAAGAAAAAAATAATTAACTGTGTAATGGGTACAGGTGGCAGTAATAAAGCCTAGAAACTGTTTGTCCTCATGAGCAATTGTCATCTCCCTATGTAAGTATAGCCTGGTACTGTCAATAAATATAAACAGAGTTTTGATAAAGATAAATTATAAGCCGGTTATTTGGTCTTCTAAAGAGACTGGGTATTCTGGACAGCTGTTTGGCTGCTGGAGCTGCATTTAATGAGATTCATGAACAAAATTGTTTGCACGTTTGAGTGAGATATTTCACAATGGCACTGAAAACAATTGGGTGTTGTGGGATAAGTACCTTTTACAGTATATCAAGGTCAAACCTCTTACTTGATGCACTTAACTAACCATGTAAAATATTACATCAGCAAGCCTATGAGGCACTTAGAGATATATTCATATTTGCATAATGTCCTCTGTAAGTTAGTCTGCGGTCCTTAAGGGTGTTTAGAATAACTGCATGCAAGAATATACTTAATCCAATCTCATTTTAGCTTTTGCTCTTTTAAGATTTCAAAATTAATAAATCCTCCTGATACTCCAAATTACCATGAGCTTTTATAAGCATAACTTTGTAACTTTAACCCATTTATGAACATACCCTACAGGCATATGTACTAATGAATAAGAAATAACATTAGAAGTTTAAAGATGGTCTCTTTATGAAGTAATGTAAGAAAATCCTGTTAGCTGGATCAAGTACAAAAGTGTGATTTCTTAAAAATAGAAAATCCTTCACAAAATTACTTGTAATTACAATAACCAAAGGATAAAAAGTAAGAATAGTTTAAGTATTGTGCATTATTTAACTTGGTACATGGAATGTTTTATGTTTATGTATGAAGCATGCAAATAGAAATCTGATCTAAAGTGTGCTCCATGGCTATGGGATTTTTATTTATTTATTTTCTATTGTGCTTGATTGCTGTCAAGAATACTGACAGATAAAGGATTTCCAATTACTTTAAATGCTTAGTGCTTCTACAAGTGACTTAAGCTCTTCTCTTGTTTCCCTCTAAGTCATTTGGAAGAGGTGGGGAAAATCTTCCTAGTCAAAGGTTCTTCCAGCATGCCACAAGTTCTCCAGAATCCACAAGCTACATACCTTCTTTGGAGAATTAAAAATATGATAAAATCTGATCACAATTAATGAGTCAATAACTGACATTTCTCCTTCTTCTTGCCATGAGATTGGAGCAGTGACTGTGTCTGCCCACCATCAGGAGTCATTACAACCCATTAAATGAAATATCCTGGTGACCAAGCCCTGCTAGTAGGGAACGGAAAGGGGACCAAGTCCCAGACACTGATTCTGGTGGCTCACTGGAAAAAAAAGGCCATGTGAGAACCACATGGAAGTGGGAAATAAAGGTTTCTTTTGCCCACCAGATATTTCATATGGGCAGAAAAACCCTGAGCATCTCTTGCTTCCCCCCACCCCTTCCCACTTAAAGATAAACATAAAATGGCCAAAGTATAGGGACTTCCCCTTTCCCAGTTATTACTTATTATGATAATCCATTTTGTTCTGTTCCCAGATCAGCTTTAATCACTATTCTCCTTGCACAAAATAACTAAAAAAAGGGATTTTATCTGGTATGAGCAGTCGGTATCTATCATCAGAGCTGCTTTAGATCAATGGAGCTATGATACTAAGAAAAGCTGAACAGCTGGCCCTGAGACCTTAGTGTTCCCAATAGATTAACTCTGTTGATTTCCTAAAAGTGGCATTTCAGCATATCAAGAATGTAGTGCTTTCAGAAGGAGGACAGGTGCAAGTCTCAGACGTCAAAAGAGTCACCCTTTTATTGCAAGGAAGCTGAAGTGTATTGACAGGTCTCACAACAAAACCCATTTCATTCATCACATGTTGACTTTGGCAAGTTTTTGCCCTGCTCAGTGGAGCAAGAATAAAATAAATTTAAAGCAATGACAACTGCGATTTTGCCCAGTGAGTGTGCTACAGAGATGCTCTACCGCTCTTCCACTGGATGTCACTCTGACATTGAGCTGAATTCTAGACTTTCTGCAGACCCAACTGGCTTTGTTCAGGCAATAATGCAAGAGCTGAGGATTGAGAGAAAAGCTAGGTGACTTCTTCTTAACACAGCTTCAGATATCCAATAACCCTTTGAGAAGTAGGATCATGATCGTGTCACAGGGATTCATGGGTCAAGACAGCACGTAAATAATAATTCTTCAGCCTTAGAAAAAAAAGGATGGGAGGGGATAGATATGCTGTAAATAAATCTGTAGATTTAATGCCTAGAGGTAGAAACCACTGAAGCTAAAGCACAGTAATGCACATGAACATAAGACAACCTTGATCTTATTTAGACTGGAAATTAAAGGAAGGATTCAAAGTGTAAGATCAGAGAGAGTATGGAGTTGCCTGGTTAAGTGGACTAGCACTAGTGGAGCTCTCCCTCTCCACCCAAGAAAACAAACCCCAGCTAGGATTAAAATGGAAATTATTTTGTTTATGAATAGCACTTCATCACTGTATGGGTCAGGAGGTGACCTAACTCTGTGACCCAGGATGTTTCTTCTGTTCTTCAGTTATCAGCAGCACCTTAGCTACTACCCATCTGTACTACACACTAAGGCAAAGGAATTTATGTGGAGTACAGTCCATGGCTGAGAATGTCAAAAGGCAGAAACATTTCCGCTCATTCTCCTGCCTCCCCTACCCTTGCTCTGTCGCATTCACAACACGACAGGACAGTCAAGCAGGACTAAGAGACATCCTGAACTGGGCAGGTTTTACACACCCATAGATGAAATCACTAGGACCTGTATTTAACTCAAGTCATTAATACTTGGTCTAGTCATAGGACTCAAAGTGAAGTGATACCTCATACAATGCCAATAGCTGCTAGAGATGTTACCTGTGGTATCCCAGGAAATTCTTTAATAGAAGCAAGTTTGCTTGCAGAAGCAATTTCATATCACCTCCCTTGCGAAGCCTCAGAGGCAACACTGGTTTAGGCATTTTCCACACTCCTGTTCTCCCCCATCTGCCTAGCAGGTAGGATGCCATCATACAACTGAGCCCAAGTGCACAGGGTCAGAGGGCTTCAGGCTACCTTCTGCTTTCCTTGTGCCAAGCTGCACAGGAGTCTGGCAAATCTCCCCTTCAGTAGAAACATCTGGATTCCTCCATCTCTGGCCTCTGGTAGTGCATCTGCTCCAATAGTGCTAACGGCCAAGGCTCTTACAACTGCTACCCTCCACAGCAAATGCATGAGGCATATCCAACATGCTTTACCCTGGATCTCCTCCTTTCCAGGCAGATTATTAGAAAGACAGCCAACTAAATTGCTACCCTAGTAATGAGGAGAAACCCCATTTACAGAGAAATTTACAATATTTTTGCAGAAAAATACCAGCATGTCCTTGACAGAGAGAAAAAAGGGCAACTTTAAACAGCAAAGACTTCTAGTGTCTGCAAAGCCAGCAGTAAAAATATTTTGCAATAGTAAGATTATTCTTTGCATCCAACAATATAAATTATTGTCCACAGTATGTGCCTATTTGTGAGTGCATAGTAATTTTATGTACACAGTCAACAGTGTCAAATGTACAGCAAAAAGATGCCACTGAACCTTAGTCATATGACAAGACTGAAGTGATTTTACCACTGTATTACTGAAATTATCAAGGAAAGAAGAGTCTGATGCTCCTAAATTTCTCAAAGGATGAATAATTTCATTTAATTCCCACACTGAATAACAGATTTACTTGTAAATGCTCGGATGTTCATTCTTCACTTAGGGTAAGCACCCTGGACTCGGGGAAAAAACACTTTATTTTCCTTTACATGCAACAATAAGTTCCCCTCATTTACTGGGCTATCATTGATGCATCCATAACAGCAGAAGTCAGAGATCTGAGAGTTTTAAAAGGGTTTAGATACAAAAGTTCTGTTAGACTCATAGGAACTGTTCCTGTAGATCTTTCAGGCAGCTGTAAAAAAACAGTCTAAATTCCTTATCCCTCCCTTTGCATATTTTAAGGAAACTAGAGCCAGCTTTGGAGATGAGCAGTAAGCAGAGAGGCAACTCCATTATCACCACTGTTAGCAAGGTGAAACAAGAGAATTGGACTTGCACGGTAGGAGAGTCTAATGAAAGCCCTTAGAAGTGCCATCCTATTTGTCCTGCATGTGTAGCTGTCACACATGGTATCAAGTAAGTGATGCAGCAATGCCATGTAGTAGAAGGTAAAGTTAGCTGCATATAGCGGTTCATTAGACATGAAAATGCTTCTGAAAGACTGCAAGTTACTACTGAACCTAACAAGAAAGATGAGTTGAAAAAGCTGAAGAAAGGAAAGAAATTCATCCCATTTCAATTAACTGAGAAGGCTGAATAGAAATATTTACTCTCAAATAGCACTATCAGCTTCAAGACTTACTCTCCTTCAGGGGACTGAAAGTTTGATAAAAATGTAACACCTGGTGCTGATTATGATAAATGCTCATTGAAGACATATTTTTGTGGTGATAAGGAGCTGCATGACCTTGTGGAGACCCAGTGCTCCGAGGCAGACACTTGCAGTGGCAGCAGATGCACCTCCATACAGGAGCAGCCCTTCTGCAGGGAAAACAAAGAAATTAGTACAGCTCTGACACAAACCATCTTTTAACTCAATTACTGTTCACAAACACAGCTCTGCTCCTGTCTGGGTAGCAGGGACCAGTTACTGTCAAACTGGATAATGAAATGGAAAAGGAAGGAAATAAAACAAAAGCCTTTACACCAGCATCCCTGCCTTTCCTAGCCCTGGTTCCCTGGTCATTTGGAGAAACGCATCCAATCCCACCTGGAGATACAGTGGGAATGGCCTCCCAAGAGGAGCAGACAACATAAAAGTCTGGAATGTACTCTTGTCCTACACCCATCACAGCATGGCATTTGAATGTTGGATTTAGTGCTGTGCTTTCACAGATACAAAATTAGGCCGACAGAAGTCTGGATTCAGGCCCTTGCTCCATACTGCTAACTTGTAGAGAGCTGGTAGCCAAAAGCATTTGGAACGGTTGTCTCTTTCCAGATGCTGCCATTCATTTCTGTGGGAACAAGACCATTTACATCTAATTACAATTTCTGCTCAAATTAACAGGACAGAAATGACAGCAAAAAAAAACCTTGTCCGGGCTAACTGGAAGATCTTTTGTCGGCACAGCTTATAAAGTAGTTGACTTTCAAACACACCAACTTTTAAGTAACTTAAAGTGCACATCTTGACTTTTCAGTTTCTCTCATCAGCATATTAAAGCAACAGCAAAAGCAAAAGGAATGGGACATTTTTATTAAAGAGATCTGCTTGTGAAAGATATATTAAGTGACCATGCAGTCAACTATGGAATTGGTATCGTCATGGCATAAAGCATTGCTTTCATTATCAAACCAACTGCCAATTGCACATTACATTGTGAGGTGGACTAGGAGTTATACAAAGATTAATGTTTTCACTGACATTGCATATGGACTGAAGCATATGTCTGTAGTCTTACAGTTGCATACACATCTGTGTCTCATTTAATTGTGCAATGGTGTCCAGTTCCACTGAAAGGTAAGAAAATCTGCAGTTTTCAGATGAGAATCAAGCCACCCATGTACTCCTTTCCTCCTTGCATTACATTTACCCTCAGGATCATACCAGTAGTCCATTGGATGCGGAATATTTCTGCCTTTTTAAGTCCATAGGAATTTTGCTAGTGCAATTAGTTGGACTAAGTGATCGTCACTGGTATTGACTAACTTTGCTTTGTCTAGCCCAGTCATGCAAAGGAGGAAAACAGAAGAATGTGGAAGGCTATGAGATTCCTTCCTTGTGGTCCATCAGGCAGTACTGATGCAGTTGCTACAGTCCCATAAGGGCTCTCCACATCCCTCTGGTGAGTCAACACCCAATTCAGGTTTTCTTCCTGCCAAACAAACAATTTGCACATTAAAATAATTCTGTGCTATTAGTCATTACAGATTTATTATTCTGGTCCAGATAGATTGTTTAGATTATGACTTTATGATTGGATAGCTGCTGTCTCTTTTAGAACTTAATCAATGTGTAGCAGATAAAATAATTCATGTTATTCCAAAACAGGACGTTACACCAACATAGTTAATAGCTTATACATTCAAGGGAAAGTTCTGTTCCTTTTTTAACATACATTCATCAGCAAACTGGTTCTTTTGCAGTTTCTTACCTGCAGCACAACTGTATTTGGATATTACATGGATGCATAAATGCAGCCCCGTTCTAAATATGAAAGCAGGACATAGAGCAACATGCAACTGTCATACAGTATAGAAACATGCACTGTCCACTTACTGTTAATGCTTGTTTAATAATTGCTAAGCTCTGAGTGAATCTACACCTGATACATGCAGATATATACAAGCAAACACTTATCAGTTCAGAATGAGCAGATTACAAACTTGAAAAGGAATGGACAAGTTATTTGGACAAGTTCATTCATGCACAGATGTTGCTGCTAGACATGAGCCCTCTGCTTGATATTGCAGGTAGGTAAGGACCAAAAAAAAGCAAAGAATTACATTTTGAAGACAACCATAACCCATCTTAAGACCCATACCACT
This sequence comes from Psittacula echo, assembly GCF_963264785.1. NCBI lineage: Eukaryota > Metazoa > Chordata > Aves > Psittaciformes > Psittacidae > Psittacula > Psittacula echo. The sequence goes on from NC_137739.1 coordinate 80,030,789, forward strand.
ATTAGAAAGCGAAAAAAAAAAGGTTTTGTAGCGGACTTCCAACACACCAGCTATGAAATTCTGGAAGTTATTTCTCCTCCAGATTTCAAAACTGGACATCATTTTGAAGGATCTGATAGCCAAGTCCAGCTCCTGACTTGTCCCAAGAGGCAAAGTAAAATCACAGAAACCATCAGACACCCATTTTATATGTGCCAGTTGTGAAGGCAGCTGCTTATGGAGCAAGAATTTACAGACCACAATGTACAAATTTGGCTTTCCCTTCTATTTCAGCAGCAGAGCCCTTAAGACACACCTTAAGCAGAGTCTTAAGACACACCAAACAAAATAAAAATCCTTCTCTAGAAATATGAACTTCAGCTCACACTGGACAGACTATAGGAAACATCTCAAGCCTGAGATGGACAAAAGAACAGGAGGAAATGCTATACAATATATATACACAACATACAATGGATCTAGACAAATTCATAGCAAAACCATGGATTAGTTTTAGCTGAAGTTTTTCTCCCATTGTGCCTTTCCTTAGGAGGAAGGAAGGGTCTCCATTTGGTCCCACTAAATTATTCTAAACACACAGACATCATGTTTCAGCACATTAGGCCTGTTTAAAAGTGATATTCGAAAAAACACTGAAATCTATTGGATGCACATTGAATTTCTTGCTAAGGGTCCAGTTTCCATTGCATTCAGTACTTAGAGCTCAGTGACAGCTGTGTTAGACCTTTAAGGTGAGATTTTCAAAAGCTTCCCAGGGACTCACAGTGTGTTTACCCTGTCAGTTAAGCTTGTGTCTGAGCCTGATCCTTAACTCCATAATCATCCGCACTGTTAACCCTCAATGTACCAATAATTGATGCTTGAAGAGCTTCAGGAAGTATAGGGTAAGAGAAGAACCAGTCTTTTTGGGGACCTGTGAGAGAAGAGGATGTGAACTTCTTCCATAAGGTGGTACAGTGGGAGCCAAGGCTTAAGGAACATCTTCTCAGGATGCTTCTCAGATGCTTAGCTAGCGATGTTAACTCCACTGTTCGACTTTGCACTGAAAGGGAATGCAAGTGTTCCCATGGTTGGTGACAGCAAAGCAGAAGCTTAGAGATCTATGATCAACTTTGCAATGGAAGCACTGTTAAGTACACTAAGTACGTGAATGCTGCCATTTGCAAACTTGAAAGCACAATCATCTCTTCTGCTGAATTCAGTCTCTAGAACTTCCCTGAAAGTGCTAGCTTCCACAGAATTGATATCCTGGCCTACCCCTCCCTGGGAGGTTTCATGGAGCAGAGGACCAAAGCAGTTGTATGGAGTTGCAACTCCATTGTACTGTGTCTTTTAAAGCACATTAAAATAGCTTTAGTTCCCTGGAATTAAATTCATGCTGGCAGTTTAAAGAAGAAACTAATAGCTATGAAACAGGTAAAAGAGAAAAGAAACTTTCAAGGTAGTAAAAGATTCAAAGTTATTTTGTAAGGGACTGGCCAAATGTTGACTTTTTTTCCCCAGTAGAGAAGTTAGAGCATTGAATTTGTATAACAAGGAAATAGACAACTATCAATTTGTGTTCAGCTTGCACCATCTTAGTCTTTCCCATAAGGGATTTCTTTCTAGCCAAATATTAGGGGTATTGTCAGTTCATTCCAAGGACAAATTCCTGGAATAACAGCTGCTAAGTTGACAGGTTTAAAGCTTTATCTAGAGGGAACATGATAGGGAATGCGCAACAGAGCAGATTTTTCACTTGAGAGTCATTCCAAGAGCTGCAAAACTACAACAGTTTCCAAAATGTAGGACAGACTTCCTCAGGTTATTGCCTTACGCACATGTCCACACAGCCAACAATTAAAAATTCACAAGAACATCTTGTCATACAGCTCAGCATTCAACTTGCTTTCCAGCCTCTGAATCTAATCTTACCTTAAGCATTCCTTATCTCAGGAGGAAGCTGGTCTTAGAGTTAAGGTAGGACTAGGCTGCAAAATCACAAGAGTTCAGGACCCGGTCCTGCTTCTGAATTTTGAAGAACTTGTATAAACCCTTCAAGATACAGTTTTTCATATGTAGAATGGGAATAATACCACTTGCTTTGGGTTGTCTGTTCAGTCTCTTCAGATCTTAAGTTATTTATCAGACAGTTTCTTACCATATATTTGCCTTTTACTTTGTGGAGTAGGACATCCAATGCCATCAGAGCCCTTAAGAAATACAGTAATATTAGTGTAAGCTGGTGAACTGAAATAATGTCAAAGGATATCATGGTGTATACAGTTTTAAAAGCCAGGTTAAGGAAAACCAACAAACAAACAAGAAAGAAAAAACAATCAATACAAACAAATAAACCCACCCAAACCACCACCAACAAAAAAAACCCAAAACACAACAACAACAAAAACCTCTCCAGAATGTTTTAAACAAAATTGATCCTGTCTTGAAGACCAGCTGCAATATTGCTTCACAATATGGTTCACCACTTAAGAACTGGTCTGGGGTTCCTGTGTCTGAAAATTTAATATGTATTCCATGAACAACAGGAAGTCATCATTGAAGATGGAAGTCAGTTTTGTAACTCCTACCCTGACAAAAGCTGAACTGCATTTCAACCTAAAAATTGATGAGCCTGATAGAGAGTTCAGGATGAAATTCTCTGGCTAATACAGGACAGATGTCAGGACAGATGACTGTAGTAGATCCTGCTAGTCTTACAAAAAATTGGCTAATCCACTGTCAGCTCACGCTCATAAGCAAGCAGTGATTTCATACTGTATCTACATGCAGACCATACAGGAAGTAGTCATAGGGAAGCCTTTGCAAAATTCTGTGGAGCAAATATCCTAAATATTGTAGGCCACTTGGTGGTTTTTTTGCATATTGGAAAAAGGTATGTGTTTGGAAGAATACAGCCTGCAAATTGTTCACCCTGTTCCACTAAGCCTGCTAAATCATCTGGAGGTGTCCAAGTTAAGCAGAACTACAATCCCTATTAAGTGGCACTCATTGCCACTAAGCATCATTGGACTTACATGATTTCCCTTGTAGATGTCTGGGTTAAGTGGTTTTGCCAGCTAAGCACCTCCTTTTTCTGATTCAGTGGAGCGTACTGAATCGTACGTATTTTACTGCTTTATATATTTCAAATAGCAAGAAAACTGGCTGGTTTTGTGGAAACTAAAATACAGTTTATCTGTTGCACAAATTTTCAATACATGTGAGCTCCGAATGCACATGGAATACATTTCATCCCATCTATATATACAGTCCTGCATTAAGTATATAGTGGTTTTCAGAGAGCGGCAAACAGCCTTCCCATGCACTTATCCTGGTCTGATAACATTCTTATGAAATGGAAATCATATGCTGAACATTAGAATAATGTCAGTTCACAAAGGAAGAAAAAATAAATAAATAAACCCCAAATCCAGGCACCTTGAAGCAAAGCTCTGAGAAACTGTTTTAATGGAAAATCCTATGGATGGAAAATATACCTAAGGCTGATACATTTGGCCAGTTTCAGAGCATAGTTCAGCAAGCAATGCCTCTTTCGTTGGACACCCAAAGCTCTAGAGCCACATCTATTTGTGCTGGTCTGAGATTGGCACGCTGCTCCCACTGATGAAAGCTGAAGCAACGGTGCCGACCTACAGGGAAAAGCATGGTTTTCAGGATTTTTCCTTTATTTCCTTTTGCTGCGAGTATTCTCATACAGTGGCAAGGTGGTGAGAGGCAAGCACACACAGGTTTTCTTTGGAGGACAAGGAGAATAGAAGGAGGAAGGGGTGAGGAGTGCAGGAAGGTAGAAAGGCATCTTATCCGCAAGCTGAACCTGCATAGGTGGGGTTTTGGGGGTTTTTTGGGTTTTTTTGTGTGTTTTGTTTGTTTGTTTTGTTTTGTTTTTTATGATGACAGAACAGATCAACAATGACCTGCACCGTGGAAGTTAACAGAAGGCCTTCTGCAGACAGCTTCAGTTCCTGCGCCTCAATGGGGCAGGCACACACTGCCAGCCCAGAGTGTGAACATGCCTGATTTTCAGAATATAATCTTTAAAAATTGGTTCCTTTTCAGGTGAGGCAGATGAAGCACTCACAGGTTTTTGAACTCACATGTTTGACCCAAGGAAGCATTTAGGAACATATGAATGAGGGGTTGCAAAGCCTAACATCCAGGTGCTTGGTCTCAAGAGACCCTACAGCTTTTTGGTGCATGCCTAGGTTCCTTTATCAACAGATGGGGAGAGCTGGAAGCCTCTGAATTTGGCTGATGAGTCTTTTGCAGCTCATACTTAAAACCGTAGCTCTGCCACCTTTATTCAGCATGGTCTGAACAACTCACACTTGCATTTTTCTCCATTCTGAGGTCAAGGAATAATATCTGCATAGGCCATTCTATAACCCAAGAGATGCAGACTAGTTCCAAGCTGCTACCTCCTCCACAGCATAGCAGGGATGGGTCAGGGATATGCACTTTGTTTCTGGATAGGCTTAGATTAATAAAAATTGATGCTATATCCCACAATATAGGGCTCATCAAAGAATAAATGCGAGACCCAGGGCTCTGCACTTCTGATGGAACAGAGGCTGCAAATTGTTTGAAACACAGGTTTCAAATATGGTCCCTAAACATCAAGTCGAAAGCAAGGCCAGGAAAACAACGCATACCCTACTTCTTGAAATAGCATTACCAGAAAGAAAATAGCACATGATTCATGAGGCCAGATCTCAGGTAGGTTTTTGGTGCCTTCACAGGGGAAGATAAAAAAAAAAAATAAGTTGCAAACGACTGAGACTTCACCTGGCCTTCTTCTTTACCTTGTAAAATATCTGAGAATAATTAAATCTGTTTCTCTTCTTTAATTAGCTTCTTATTAGAACAATTCACTGCCATGTCCTTATTTACTTGATTATATCTCCTCCCCACCTTTGCCTTCGCTCATTCACCTAATCTTAACATCTCCCTTTTCCTTCCCTTCAAGCTCTGTATTTTAGTGCTTTGATGTTTTATTGGCTTCCCTACCCATGCTTTGTTTTAAAGAAAAACAAAGATAGAAAATCTATACACAAAACAGAAGAGTCAACTACATCTTGACATATCAAGCTTTTAAAGTCATGAAAAGCAGATTTAAAGATGAAAGCTCGTTCTTAGCCCAGCTTCCTTCTTCAGAGACCTTAATATGATCTCTTTATGTAACTGCCAATTAATTCAAAATATAATGCAAGCTGCAATTTCACATAGAGACACATGTTCATTAGATTTGTGTTGAATATACAGCTGTAGAGTTTGACTGATTTTTAAGTCTCATTGAGATGTATAGAACAAGATGTCTTTTAAAGACATCAATTGTCCAAGCAGCCACTGTTTAAATCTACGAATTCACAAGAAACGTACACATGGGTGTACATTTCACATGGGTGGAAAACATCCTAGCAGAATAGTAACAATCTTAGAGCAGTGACAAGTCCTGTTCAAATTATGACCCAGATATGGAGAAAACAGCATTTCCTCATCACAGAGTTTGCCTTGCTCAACATATTACCAAAGCTTAAAGGCAGCAGCCATGTCCCAGGCTATGAGAGATCATATTCCTGAATATATAAGATTT